>NC_065919.1:44934948-45206131 GCF_024586455.1 Bactrocera neohumeralis
AGAGCTTATGATACAGCTTAATAATTAATTCCAATTATAGTTTACCAGCGTACTTTCTTCACCCACGTTCTCCAACGCACACTAACTAATTCAACAGCAAAAATGCAGAATGCCAGTGTCCAAGCGAAACCGAACAAGGGCCACATAAACGAAATATATTCCATACCAAGCGGTTTTTCCAGCACACTATCTGGATGTTGAATATTCGGTATAACGCCATAACGCACTGCATCCATATATGTCAAGTCAATCCAATAATCTTGCAAGCCATGATCGGCAATGCGCATAAGAAACAGATCTAACGAGTCTTTGAAAATCGAGTTTCGCTGCAGGAATAAGCAATGGAACACACGTCGTTTCAAGTAGATGCCGGTTGGGCGAAAAATCGATTGCTTCAGCTTGCGCATTTGCAGCTTAATGTAGTACCAAGTAAATTGGTCGAGGGGGTAGGCATAGCTGGTGTTAAAGGCTAAAAGCAAATCGCGCGCCTGCTTGGATGAGCCGGCAAATACCAGCGAGTGCTCAATATGTGTACATGCCTCATCACACCACGAACGCAAATAATTGTAGAAACTGTTTGAGACCAGCACTTTGTGACCATCTTCATTTAGATCATCCCAACTCTGCGGAATGCGCACCGAAGCAGGCTTAGTCATAAACGTATTTAGATTCGCAGTGAAGTGTGTACATAAGAATATGGTATAAACCGCCGATACGCATGTGATCAAACGAACTGTTAGCAGGTACTGCACGGAAGGTGCATACTTAACGGCAAAATTTCCCGACAAATAGTTGGGTTCCAGAAGCGCGGCGAACAAGCTTTTATGAAATTGCCTTGCCGAGCGCGCGTACTGCAGACGTCGACAGAAATAGAAGAGCACAATAGTCGATAAACAACTGAGGAGCGAAAGTGTCAGCTTTCGAGGATCGACATAAATAGCCAGAAAACTCCTGAAGGAATAATGCCACATATTTGGCGCAATAATAAACAATCCACTAAATCCGAAAGGCCGTGAGGCGTCGTCAAAATTTGTGGGGTTTTCCGAATACTTGCGACTAGCTGGTATATCGAGCTTATTGCTTCTCATCAGCTCGACGATTTTATTGCCAGCAGTGGCATCGTCCTGTATTACCGGGATTGGGTAACTGAGCGTAGCATTTTTGTACTTCGCATATGTCTCCACTACTTTTTGCAGATAGCCACTAAGTTTTACTTGATTGTCCAGCTCGTATGTGAAAGACCATGGAAATATTTGAGCGGGAGCTGTGCGTATGCCAAAACCTTGTAGATCTTGCAGGCGTCGTGGAAACACCGTCACGTGGTTTGCAACAAATGTCTTCCTTTCCAATGCGAAACTCGGAAATATGCTGTAACTGTGAAATATTTTCGTTACTGGAAAGTCTTTAAAGATCCCAACAACATTGAGTAATTTTTCCGTCTCGCAATGGAGAAAGACCTGCCTCAAGTAGGGCTCCACTGTTTTATGTGTTAGGCGCTTAGTACTGATGAGTATTATGCGCTTCTGTCGCATGCGTTCGAGTGTACTGGCGAGTGTCGATAGTTCCGTTTCGAAATCTTCTCCGATCTGTGCAATGATGAGCATATCGCTGCTAAACCTGTTTGCAATTTCTTCTTGTTTGGTTTTGTTGGCACTTTGTATTATAACAGGTTTCCAAAAGTGCTTCGTAACAGCTTGTAAAAATAAATTGAGAATTTTGCTTTTGCTTGGCTCACCGTAGAACAAGCAATTCTCAAAGTTTTCCTCGGCGCTTATTGCCACTAGAAAATCCTTGTAGCATTGCAGTTCACTGTTTGTAGTATTATTTGTAAAAACTGCCATTTCAGCCGCAGAGTTTACATGGATCACTGCAACAATTGCGAAGAGGAGCGGTATTTGCTGAGCGACCGCCATTTTGTGAGCTTTCGTGAAGCTGCCGCGAGTAGTGACTTACTTCGAATGTGGTTCTAGGTACTGTGTCCAGTATTTTATTCCATTTTATCTATTCGTAAACCAGCTTGCTTACCGCTTTTTAAAATAATTTTCCCGCAATTATACTTATCTTTGATGATGTATTACAGTAATGCATTTATGACTTTTTTAATTGACCAATTCTATAATTGTCTGAAAGTATTTGCAGAGTTCACTACGGCGAGTCCTTTTATAGTTTTATAATATAACGGTCACGTCAGTTATAAGGACATATAAGGAACGTTTTTACAAAATTTAGGGCTTTTGAGCGCTCTACCGCTACCTTTCTTCAACACAAAACGCTAATAAATGAGAGAGTGAGTGAGAATTCTTCTTCGTAATTGGTACTTGAAAACACATATTGGGTATTCTCATAACCTGACTAAGTCACTAAAAGAAATGTTTTTGTGAGTCGTGTTCGTTTCTCCCAAATTTCCTCGAACGTTTAGCGAAGTAAACTGACTAGGTCACCGAAGCAGCAAAGTCTTCTAAAGTCCTCTAAGCATACCAACCGGTTTTCCAATAGGGTTGATATGCTTTCTAAGTGCCTTTTCGGCCATTTTTAATAATATATATCTATGATATGTAATTATTTTCATCATATTCAGTACTGTTTACAATTCCATTATGTTAATATATATGCATGAATTACGAATTATTCAATTTTATTATCAAAGCAATTGCAACTTTTCGTGTCATTTTATGGTCGTAATAATCGTCCTGTGCTAGCTATTCGTCGGATTGTTGAAATTTTCGAGCGTACAGTTTCCTTACAAAATGTTCAAGTGCCAATAAGACAAAGAACCGCTCGAAGTAATAAAAATATTGCTGCCGTTCAGGCAATTGTTGCTGAAGACCGAAATTTGTCGATTCCAAAACGTTCTCAAGTATTGGGACTGTCTTAAAGCACAACCTGGCGGATTTTGAGAAACGATTTGGGCTTGCATCTATATAAAAGTGTTCTCACTCAAGAACTGAATCCATTGGACCACCGTAAACGTAGTGAAGTTACTGATTTTGCCTTGGAACAACTTGAAAACAATAACGATTTTTTTAAGAAAATCATCTTCAATGAGGCTCACTTTCATTTAAGTGGTGCGGTAAATAAAAAAAAACTGTCGATTCTGGTGCGAAGCAAATCCACACATTGTTCATGAACAACCATTACATTCACTTAAATTGACAGTTTGGTGTGGTTTTCGGTCTGGTGAATTTATCTGTCCTTACTTCTTTCGAAATGAAGCTGGTGACACGATTACTGTGGATGGAAAGCGGTAAAGATCGATGATAACTAACTTTTTATGGTCGAAATAGGAAGCAGTTGTTCTTGAAAACATAGAGTTCCAAGATGGGGTTACGTGCCACACAGCAAGTGCAGCAACCGAATTATTGCAGGAAAAGTTTGGAAATTTGATTATTTCAAGAAATTGTGACATTGAATGGCCACCAAGAAGTTGTGATTTAACACCATTAGACTACTTTTTGTGGGGTTATTTGAAGTCATTGGTCTTTAACAATAAACTAGACTCTCTTCAAGCTTTAGATGTCAATATTGAACGTGCTATTGCAAAAATTGGTTTCATCGAATTCGTTCCTGGAAGAGAAGTTGTGGAAGCCACTTGAATGATTTTAAATTCAGAACTTAATTGTATCGTTTTTTCGCAACGTCGATTCATCAGATATTGTCATAGATTGTCATTGAGGATGATGAGTGACTGACAGAGTTTGGTCTTTGTTCGTCGAAAGAGGACTTTACTTCTCAATTGAATCCGAAGTACGCCAGTAAAGAAGAAGAATTGTATCGATTGTACTTCACACTACATAAAAAAAAATTTGAATTTCCTTAAAAATTAGTGCGGTTTTGTTTTTTTTTTTGTGAGAAAGACTCGTATAACTCTCTAGAGCTAGACATGACAAAATTTAAACGTGAAGATCAACAGATACTATTGAACTGGTTAGAACTACCCGGAGCTTATAAAATATGATAGAACCAAAATAAAACTAACCTAGCTCTGACAGTCCTTTCTGAGAGTAACAATATATAGAATTTCCTTGTGTCAGGTTTTAATAAACATTTATTTGAGTATTAAAAAATGTCAGATGGTTATCTGAATGATATAAAAATTGGCAATAGCAAAAACGACGATTTTTAGTGTATTTGGTTTTATAGAAACTTTGAAGTGAAGTAATCAAAGTAAACCACAAATCAACCATTATATAACTAGGTCTAGGACAAGTGAGGTCTTTTTCGGTCTCCTTTATTTTCAGTTCGAACATTTTAGCTGCAACCTAGCATTTTCTGACTAGTTTGATCTATCAGAAATAAGAGGCTATTTATTTTCTAATCTGATCTTTCACTGCTGGGTCCACTACAAGTGTGCGTGTGTGTGCACACTTTCAAACTCTGCTCCACCTGGATTCTCACATTTGTCAATATAATGCCCCTAGCGGCAAATCTCGAGAAATTAAGCGTAAATTAAAAGCACAAAATGAAAAAAATATATAAAAACAAAAACGTATGTATGTATGATTCTATCCTCACATATACATAGACATATAATATTATTAGATAATAGGTAATCTCGAACGAAAGCGAATTTGTATAGAAATAACATTAAAAATACACTTTATGAATGCAAAGCGCAGCGTGGCATTGAGTTTCTGTACTTGATAAGCTGACGATTGTTGCTATTGTGGTTGTTGTAATGACATCAGTAAACCGGCTAATAATAATGCAAAAGCACGGTCATGACAAATAAAAAAGGGTGAAAGTGAATTAAAGTAATTAATTTTTTTGCTGAGCATTAATTGTAAAGTGATTCACAGCTGACCGTGATTGTGATGAGAATGAAATAATAACGGGCTTTGGTGGTTATGAAATGTTATTCTGACTGTTTATATTTTTGTAATTTGTATGCGTAATTACAGCTTATGTTTTAAGTGCAAAAAATAATAAATTTTACTTCGTAAATATTTTTTTATATTTTTAAAAAATTAATTTTTTGTTCATTCGCAGTTCGAGGAAAAATTGGATTTGCATATTTTTGTGAAATCATAGTCAAACTCGTTTTCAGTATCATATGCGCCTTGAATGTTATTCGGAATTCGGACAGCAAATATCTTCGAGAAATTTTGTGGCATTTCTAACTTTAACTACTTTTGACTTTCAACTAGTTAGCAGCAATTAGTTCTGGTTTAGTTCTTAAGATTTACACGTGCGCAGCATTTTCTTGTGTGTTTCTCGAATTTTGACAAATTGCTGTCAGTCATTCTTCTAGGAAATGCTGCTGCACTTTTGAATCCGGCTAATGCAAGCAACTTTCTGTTTTTATGAAAAACAATAACAAAGCAAACTTCAGTGACTGAGCGCAAGTGTCGGTGCGGTGTGATATTTTGTAAGATATCACCATGGCCTATTAATTGTATATGTATGTATGTATCCGCTTCCCATTAAATCCGTCGGTTTGCCCAAGACTTGCCAAGACCGCACACAGTCTCCGCACCAACAGAGTGCAATTTGAAATGTTGTAGTTATCTTTGTTGTTGTTTTGTGCAGTCGGAACTTGTGGAGTTAACAACTTTGTTGCATACTTTTCTGCCGCACGCCAACAATAACAATAGTTGAATTGGCAGTGTTATTGTACACGCATTTTGCATTTTGATTGTTGTTGTAAACGGGAAGTGGTTGTCTTGTTGCGCCAAAATCGTCTATAAAATCTTTTAACGAATATTCCTTGTGTTTGGAGTAACTTAAATCATGGCACTTTTCCTTTTAACGGTATTTCCGTATGTTTCTTGCTTGGAGTAATTGCCAGCTAAGTCATGTACGGCTACAAAATCCAGAAATATCACTTAAATGTTACAAGAATTTATCCGGTCTAAAAACAATTTGTGTTGGCGAAAAATTCTGTTGGGACCACTAAGTTATAAGCTATTTCCATTGTTCATTGCTGATAGATAAGAGATTCCCCGAAGGTAGTAATTCTGTAAACTTAAAGATTTCCCACAAAACAAAACTTCCCCTCATTACTTGATTACTTAATTTCACCTGATTCCTCATTCTGCGGTCCATTTTTATTAATTTGAGCCCCTCGTTGCAGCTTAGTAAAGAAGTAGTAGAAGTAATGTGGTTTACAAGAAGGCAATTTTTAATTATTTGAAACCTCTCCCTTAGCTTAAAGTTTTGTAGGTCTTGCCTAAATTCTTTACTTTCCAACAGATGACCTTGTAAGTTTTCAGTTGACCACGAAGACTTAATGGTGTTTGGAGAATCTGTTACGAAGTAGAAATACTCGTATGCTCGAAGGTTTTTCGTTGCCTATCGAGTGGCAACTGCTGTTAGAAAACCTTTGTAATATTAGTCGGCATTGGCATCAAACCCAGGTCCTGCACACTGATGGAACTCACTTTAACGATTATAAATATGATTGAAAATGAAATCGGATTATAACACCGCCTTCTTCCCATATAACAATTCTGTTTTAAACTACTAAAAGCGAAAAATCTGAAGCATTTAATATAAAATTTTAAACCCGAGATGGTACCAGAAGGCTTTGTAGCAGCCGCCCATATTTACGTCAAAAGCCGTATATCGGGGCCTACTCGGCCTATTTCAACTAAATTCGGTATGTAATATTTTCCTAACATTTTTACATCACAATGTGAAAATGGGCGAAATCAGACAAAAACCACGCCTACATAATTTTAAATTCCATTCGATTCTTTCACTTTCCAGTACAAAAATGAAGAATCAATCAATAAAAAAAATCGATAAAACTGAATAGTGTTTTTGAGGTGTGCCACTTTATGATCAAAGAGTGTCCAAATCGGACATAAACTAGTTTAGCCTCCAGATACTGAATATTTGGACTCCAGTTTATATTGTGAGCTTTTTACTAAAAATATCGGTCAATCTGTGAGATATTGGGTTGATCGAACAAATAATTATTTTACCTTATTCTCTCATAAAGTTGGGTGAAAACTAATATCAGGTTTTAATAGCATCTAGTTCACTTAATTTCTTATATATAAGTAATTGTTTGTGAGGTACCTTAACGAATTTTGATATGCGACTCGATATTAAACAGTTGAAGTATTTTGGAAATCTGCACTGAGGATAATATCGGCCTAGTTCAACCAGATGGTATCTTGATAAAGTACACGTTCTAGGGATCTTTGTTCTGAGTATATTCCTATTCCCAGATATAATGTACATATTGGTCGTGCGTCCTCACTAGAGCCATTTGGAAACCATCTATTTCTAAATTCTCTCATATAGGGTTTGTTGAATTGAAGTTCCAGACTGCTAATAAGCAAAATTCTTCCAAATCAGCTTTATTTCGTGTTCCGTAGATTTATGTTTGATCATTGTTGGGCATCATCTTGAATCTTGCGTTCCTATGCGCGAGTACAGTTTTGTTGAATTTGGAATTTTTTGTTACTTTTTTCTTTGCCTGTATATACATATGTATGTCATTGTATGTATGTATTCAGTTCTATATGCATACTTATATTAGTGATAATTTGCTCCAAAATCTCAAGCGTCTTGCGAATGCTGACGAGCAGTAAAAATTTTGCAGTCAAATAGGAAAGCGAGCTCTTATATATACAATTGTATGTGTGTATGTATGTATGTGATATACAGTCAAACCTGGGTAAGTGAGAACTGGATTAGTAAGAAAACTTTATAAGTGAGAGTAATAGCCAGGAGCCGTCATTTTAAGCTCCCGAAACCTCTATTAGCGAGAAACAGAATCCTCTGTAAGAGAGAGTCGTTTTTCCCTCATGGACCTCCGTAAGTGAGAATGCTACTTATCTATACCTCTATAAGCGACAGTCAAGCTTTATTTATTTATGTATATTATTCAGGAGGAACTTTAGTTACAATAAGAATACATACATACATAAAAGATACACACATACAGTAACAAATGACAAAACAAACTACAAAATTTAACATCTGCTATTTTATGGCTCATTCTTAACTTTCGTGAAACTTCCTACAATTGTTTTTATATTGTTTTCTTGTCAATATTGTGCCTATTCTATTGCGTGGAACTAAATAACGATGTTATTTTATCGCACTCGGGTTAGCGAGAAACCTCTATAAGCGAGAATGAGGTTGTGCTCCCTTGAACTCTCGCTTATCCAGGTTTGACTGTATATGTACATATGTCTAATTCATATGTATATGTTGATGCTGGATGAGTGTGTTTCTATGAGTTTGACTATCTGAATATTAGAAGGGTCGTAAAGTTCAATTTGACCGCGAACACTTAAGATTCCCCCACTGGTGGCCTGCTCAGATAGAGGTAAGAGTGTGTGTTTCTAGATTACATAACAGAGTAGTTATTTCAGTGAGATATGCTTTGGTTGTCGTTTTTGACATTTTGATACTACTCATAATATTATCAAATCTCGGGCATATGTTAGTACGTATGTACATATACATACATATTTTTATACTCTCGCAACAAAGGAGAGTATTATAGTTTTGTTCACATAACGGTTGTTTGAAAGTCCTAAAACTAAAAGAGTTAGATATAGGGTTATATATACCAAAGTGATCAGGGTGACAAGTAGAGTTGAAATCCGGATGTCTGTCTGTCCGTCCGTCCGTCCGTCCGTCCGTGCGAGCTGTAACTTGAGTAAAAATTTAGATATCATGATGAAACTTTGTACACGTATTTCTTGGCTCCATAAGAAGGTTAAGTTCGAAGATGCGAAAACCGAGGGGCATATTTGGACGTAATTTTTTTTTGGAAAAGTGGGCGTGGCCCCGCCCCTTACTAAGTTTTTTGTACATATCTCGGAAACTACTATAGCTATGTCAACGAAACTCTATAGAGTCGTTTCCTTCAAGCATTTCTATATACTGTTCAAAAATGGAAGAAATCGGATAATAACCACGCCCACCTCCCATACAAAAGTTATGTTGAAAATCACTAAAAGTGCGTTAACCGACTAACAAAAAACGTCAGAAACACTAAATTTTACGGAAGAAATGGCAGAAGGAAGCTGCACCCAGGCTTTTTTAAAAATTGAAAATGGGCGTGGCGTTGCCCACTTATGGACCAAAAACCATATCTCAGGAACTCCTAGACCGATTTCAATAAAATTCGGTATATAATATTTTCTTAACACCTTGATGACATGTACGAAATATGGGTGAAATCGGTTCACAACCACGCCTTCTTCCAATATAACGCAATTTTGAATTCCATCTGATGCCTTCTCTGTATAATATATATGTAATGTACATTAGGAACCAATGATGATAGCGGAATAAAACTTTCCACAAATACGGTATTTGAAAAATATGTAAATGAATAATGAAATCTCGATTATCACTTTATCATGCGAGAGTATAAAATGTTCGGTGACACCTGAACTTAGCCCTTCCTTACTTGTTGTAATCTCTTTTGTATTCTCAAAAAATAGATTCAATTTCATTTCGCACATAAAAACTGTCAATATGTATGTAAATGCAATTATATAAGAGCAGACATAGGGACATATGTATGTACATATTAATATAGTTATATATGTACATGTGTATGTGCATATTGATATTAGTTCGTTGCAAAAATTGATAATCCATCAAAATATCGCTATTTTTCCAATATGGTTAGTGCTTAAATTCGTAGATAAAATCATAAATTTGTGTACATACGTACATACATATATATATACTCGTATTCATAGTTTCAAAGCGCGTTGCTTGTTTTGCGTGCGGCTTTGTTAATATGTAATGAGCCCACATTTTGGTCATACATATGTATGGATGTGCATGTTCGCCCTTTGCGTAGGTGCTAATGTATATTGTGCATATACATACATACATATATGTATGTACATACATACATATGTATGTGTGTATATTTGCACGGATGTGTACCCTGCCCTATACGGCGCACCACACTTTAACACCCACTATTCTTAGCTGTAACATTAAGACATATACAAGTTTTTGATGAATATTAGGGATGTTCTTATTTTTATTTTTTTTATATCTTTCAAAAAAAAATATATATTTTTCTCAAAATCGTCTGTATGAAATTAAAATATACAATTTGATATACAGTATGAAAATCGATCCTCAAAACATTTTTAGCTGCATATTAGGGATATCCTTATATTGCATTAATTTTATTTACATAAAAAAATGGTTATGTGAATTTATGAACAAAAAATAAAAATAACTAAATTCGACATTGGTATGTTTTTTGTTCAAATATTTTATTTTTAGATTTGTTGCTTTTAATTATTAAAATTTTCAAGCTACTAGTTTTCGATTAACAAAGGCCGCTAATCTCTGACTTATAATTTCTTCCACATACTTTAATGTTGAAAACTGTGCAATGTTTCTTCAATATACATTAAGGGACATTGTACATTGTACATTGGAGACTTAGTAGGACCCAAAAAAAAAAAACGATTTTGCGGAATTAGAAAAACTACTAACATAAGCTAACAACAAATTCACTAATGCAGTGATTCTTTCTCCATGCATGAAACCTAAAAATAAATTCTGTATCAGAGATATTGTCCGACCAATGATCAGCGAGTGAAAAAAAATCAAACATTTAAACTCCAAATATATTTTTAATATGCATTTAAAAGTTTACTATGTTATTTTGTATTTTCCAATATATCCAGTATGTAAGAATAAAAAATTAGCTTTTTGGGAAATTAATTATTGTTGTTAAAATATTTTTATTTGGCTATATATCTTGTCTAGCCAAATAAAAATATTTGGTTTTTACACATTTTTAACATTGAAAAAGTTTGCTGTTGGAATAAATTAGAAATAAGAATGCTTTTTGTTTGCAAAATAATAGTCAATAAAAATATGTTTTATAAGTAAATTTTCATTTTTTATCCTATAAAAAAAATTAAGAAATTTCGAATAAATACGGACACCCCTATTAAAACAAAACACCATATGTGTACATCAACGCTGCCGCTTTTACTGCGGCACTTAATGTAAAATTTACAGTTATATTGATTTAGCTTTAGGTGTTGACTGGCATATGACTACACAAGCACACACACACACACATACACATATACGCGCATGTAAAACCATAAAAGTCCACCTACATAAGTAAGTGCATATACAGATGTGTAGGTATGTATGTCTGTATGTTCGCCTATCTATCTTTAGCGCTGTGAGTCTTTCATATAAGCGGTGGGAGTACGAACATATGTATGTATGTATGTGTGTGCCTCCGGTACTTGAAGTGTGCTGCGTAAGTATGAGTTGAGTTTTTTTGCACTTTATCTGTCTTATTACTATTTTTCGTTGTGGTTTGTTATTTTTATTGCCATGCTCATTTCCTTTCGAACTTATCTACCGATTTTCGTTTTTTATTTCGCCCTAAACAACAACAACAGTTAGGCTTTGGATTGTAAACTTGGCCGACTGAAGTTGTTTAAATTATGTACTTATTCAACAGTCGGCAGTACTCATTGCTGCAAAACAACAAAGCTACAAACATGCGTGAAAAGTGAAGTACCTCGGTCCGGTTCTAATCGTAGGTATATATGTATGTACATATGTGTATATGTTATCTAAGTACCTTATTAGCAGTAAAAACTTATGTAGACACATACATACATAGTTGTTTGTAATATCGGTCACACAACGCCATATTTGTATGTGTGTGTACATATGTATGTAGATTTCAGAAATTCCACTTGGAGGCACATTTCACCTATTAGTACCTTTTTATCGCTTTATGCGCCTTTTACTGTGCGCATTGCCTAGAAATGTGTAAATTACTTGGGATTTATTACATTGTCTATTGTTGACATTTTAAACTTTGCAACGTGTGTGTGCGAGTGTTTGCCTTTTACATTCACAATTTCCAGGGAAATACGAAGGTTGAAATTCCAAGCATTACTAAGACGAACACTTGCGGCTGGGTATTGACGTGTACTTTTTTGTCACTTTTTCTTCACTTCAAAATTGATTCATTCGGTCTGTGAACTCGTAAAATTTTATAGTACGGTTTAAACTTGAAAAATCACCGGTGAAATGAAATTTCGATAACGGAAACGATTACCACAAATTTAGACTTATTTCTTTAATAATTTACTATGTTCCGGGAATTGACTACTAGAAAAGTGTCATTGTTATCATTTCCTCATGTTGATCTAGGTGTTGAATCCGGGATTTTGACGCTTCCAAGTAAAGTACAGTGAACTATTTAGGGCTCATCTTAGGTAAGAAGCTTTTATGGAACACAGTTGCAAGGAAGCTTGAGAGCGTCAACGAGCGGCACTTATCGGTATGTAAGGTCCACAACAACCGAGGCATTTAATGACATTCTTCATATAGCACCCATTAATATAGCCGACATGTGACGAGAAAATTGCTATCAGACTCACAGAAGAATGAGCATGTATTTGAACATTTTAAAACACGCTTGGAGTTGTTATTGTATCTTCTGGGTCATAAGGTCGTCAAACTAAACTCTAGCAGTATTTTCTCTGTTCACGGAGATGGAGGTAGGAAGAAGCCACTGGAGAAGAGTGGCTGTGGTTTTCATTACGGAGGAATCAAAGCTTGAGGGTAAGGTTGGCACAATAATATATTCTTAAGAACTCTCTTTTTATTTCAGTTTAGGACTACCCGACTACTGTAGTGCTCTTCAAACCGAGTTTATTTCCATTAAAGTAGCAGATGATTTACTGCTCCACTACTCCCCACTACTCCACTCAGATGGCAGAACGAGGATACTAGCTTAGAGCTCACGAACCGTGTGTTCAAGGTTGAATGTCTAACCTCGTTTTCAATGACATCAAGTAATTTTGTTTTAAAGCTGAATCAGATAACTGTAAAGCCGACAAGCTGGTAAGGAAATGTCGGTGTTTTGCTCTATTCATGCATTTTACTACTGGATAGCCGAGCTTCGCAGGAGCTTAGACAGCGCTGGCGAAACAATCTCTTGACTCAAGTTCGATCGAAAGAAATCCAGTGAAATCTGTGCTCTCAGTCCAGTTCTTTCTTGATTGTGTCACCTTTGCAAGATCAAGGCTTACACACTTGGGAGCTGATATTCATTTCAGATATCCCACAGTGCTAGTGGGGAAAGAAATTAATCGCCTTTGGCGCTTTGTCTATGTTTAAGTTCGGATCAGCCATATCCTATTAGTTGCTTAATTAATAGGCACTTAATTAGTAGTCCATTTAGTCCTAAGTTGGAGTATTTAAAACTTGTTCGAAAAATATTGCAAAAAACCTATAGGTTCACAGAGATCTTTTTGATGGTTTTTAATTAAAGTCTACTTTTCGATTTTTGTAGAAGTCAGAATCTTTATTCACGAAAATTTTTAAATTTTCTTCCAAGAGTATTTGCTGCACAGAGTTCTGAAGAAAATACGCTCCCACAAGTGTTACTTAATGCACAATTTGTGGTCTCTTAGCCTCCGACTTATAATTCCAGGAAATGCATTATTTGTTGTTGTACACAAATATAATACTCAATAATCGCATATTTTGATAAGATAAATATCAATTTTCCCTATAAATACAAAACAAATCCCAGTATTTACTAAGAAAGTTAGTTCAAGCGTTACTCATACGCCACGTAGTCATTTTACCCGCACACACACGATCACACATATCACATTAGGTTTACTTAAAGAAGGAGCAGTGAATTAAAACAAATTGCCATTAGTTAGCAACAGTTGATGAATGAGCAACAACAACAGCAACAGCAACAAAAAGACTTTTATAAAAGAAAACAACAACAAGAGCAACACCCACATTTGCACACTCGCCCAAAAAGTGAATTGAAATAATTTGTAATGAATAGCTGACGGCTGGCATTTCGATGCGTTGACCCACTCTGCCAAATGCGGCATGCCGCGCGCCGAGTGCGTGCCCATGAGGGGGGGTGCAAGTGCGCGTTGCGTCGGCGATGCGAGCGCTGAGTGCGCGGCATGCAACCGCAATGTTGCTGTAACAGACTTGTGCAACACCTACGCGTACGCAAATTTCCAACAATCATAACAACAACAACAACACTACCGGCAACAAAAACAACAGCAAGAATATTTTCAATTTGTGCTCATACGCGCTGTGCAAATATTGGAATTATGAGTAATAAATGTGCAACACTCGCTGGCGGCCGTTAGTTGTCATTAAGTGGCGGCGAAGGCGGCGCATTGCCAAACAGCGGCCGATTGAGCGGCAAGCGCTGGTGTCGGCGCGGTGTGGGCGGTGCACGGTGTGTGTTGCGTGGCAAAAGTGCAGTGTGATGTGGCTAATTGCCGCTTTGCTCAGTGGCGACAAGTGATTTAATTTGTGTGTGTGTGTGTGTATGTGTATGTATGCTTGCGATATTTATGTGAATTATGCAGCTGTGTTCGTCAACTGCGAGTTGTTGCAGCTTTTGTGGCAATTAAACGTGCTAATTTTCGCCGTTGCTTAAAGACGTCACTTGTGGCGATTAAATTTGTTAATTTCGCCATTTGTTTGGTGTTTGTGTGTGTGTTTGAAGAAACTTTAAGGTTATTTGTTGCGGAAATAGATTTGAGTTGTTGTGTTGTATAGTTGCTTATGTGCGGCATATAAAGCATGTATATTTCGGTTGAGCGCAGTCTATAAAATATGTATTA
This sequence comes from Bactrocera neohumeralis, assembly GCF_024586455.1. Lineage (NCBI taxonomy): Eukaryota > Metazoa > Arthropoda > Insecta > Diptera > Tephritidae > Bactrocera > Bactrocera neohumeralis. The sequence goes on from NC_065919.1 coordinate 44,949,546, forward strand.
TTCCGTTAATTACAGAGGCACAAACCTGTGTCGAAAATATTTTAGCATCAATCTTTTAATTTTTGAAAATATTTTTTTTTTATGAAAAAGGGACTGTTACATATCTACACTAATATTATAAAGAGGAAAGATTTGTACCCATTTTTGTATGTTTGTATGTTTGTAATGAATAGGCTCAAAAAGTACTGGGCCGATTAAAAAAATTCTTTCACCAATAGAATGCTACATTCTTCCAATTTAACATAGGCTACATTTCATTTTGAAAAAAATTAGGGATCCTTGGTAAAATTTGAACAAAGTAACCGAAGGTGTAGAAAAATGAGTCTTAAAATGTCTTTCGTCGAATGCGCTGCCGAAACTATTAGCGATAGAACAAAATAATGTACAACAATATTGAAGAACATCATAATGTCTACAAAAAACTCAGCGGTAGCTTATGTCCAACTATTGTAGTTATGTCACACAACTTTTTTCATTTTAAACATTAATGAAAATGCTAACCAAATCCAAACCATGCTATTTATGTGTTTATATTAATGTGTATTTCAACTCAAAGAATACAGTACAGCCACCGGAAACACCGCCAGCAACAAAATTAACATTGACGAGTTATTTCTCAACTTTCGTCAGTGATCCGTTTGCTCTATTCGGAAATACCCTGATATTATACATGGAATGCATCGTCGAAGAAATAGTTGCGCAGAAAGCAAGGCCAACCAGTAGATTGAATTCCAGATGTGTTCTCAACTAATGCATTAGGACGAATTTACACAATCCACCCGAAAAATGACGACTGCTTCTACCTTCGGTTGCTATTGATTAATGTACGCGGTTCAAATTTATTTCAGTCATTGCGTACTGTGAATGGTACGGTGTGTGCAAGTTTTGGAGAAGTAAGCCAGCAATTACAATTGCTGGAACACGTTAATCACTGGAATGAAAATAAAGTTCGCACACTTTTCGCGATAATCATTTCGACATATCAGCATTCAAATCCGCGTCAATTATGGGATACGAACAAAAAAGACATTGCCGAAGACATTTTACATGGCCTTCGCTAAAAATTGGAAATGGTAGAGTTTCGGTTGATACTTCCGGTAGTTCGATATCAATTCCATCTTCCCTTTGTCAATTCACGAAAGATGAACTCATCACAAATGTTCGGACATTGGCCAAATTATCGTATCTACGATTCCTTAAGTGCACGCGCAATGTTAGCTGCCAAAAATACCGATGTTGTTGACTTAAACTGGAAGATTCAAAGTTAAATTCCGGGAGACTTGCGCTCATACAAATCGTTCGATCGCCTTGACAATGAAGACGGCGCCGTGAATTATCCAGTGGTATTTCTAAATTCTTTGGACAGGCTTGGTATGCCACCGCATCATTTGCGTCTCAAAGTAGGATCGGTCGTTATTATGTTTCGCAATCATCATGCCACGAAACTGTGTAATGGAACCCGACTGATTGTGACGCACCTATCGAATACAAGGGGCAGAATGCTTGATTCTACGAATTCCTTTGAGTTCTAACGATTTCCTATTTCAGTTCAAACGTATTTCGTTTCCAGTGAAAATTGCATGTGAGATGATGTTTTTCACACGGCCGTGGCGTCCTCACGAGTTGGAAAACCATCTTTTCTGTACACCGGAACAGAAACCAAAAAATGTTGTTTATCAAGCTGCGTTACATTGAAAAAAAAAAAACAAAAATTAAATGATAAATTTAACTTTCTTTTCATAGTGTGAAAATGGAAGTTATCCCCGACCACTTCATATAACGGTACAGTTAAAAGCTATTAAAAGCGCAATAAATCAATAACTAAATTACCCAGAGGTTAAATTTTACCAACGAGATGGTATGAGAGCCGGTGCGGAAAATGGACGATGGGCACGGCACCGCCCACTTTGAAATTTCACATTTTGCGACTCGCAAGACTAAATTTAGTTCGTGGCATTCTTCTCATATTCCTATGTCAGAGTGCAAAAATTGGGAAAATCGGTCCAAAATCACGCCTACTTCCCATATAGCACAATTTTAAATTCCATTTGATTCCTTCCTTTACAGTATACAATTCAATAAGCAATTAATATAACGGCATAAAATGTAACACGAATAATGCCTTTAGAGTATACAACCTCACGACCAAACATTGTCCAAATACAAGAACAACTGTTCGAGCTCCGAGGTACCAAATATGTGGACCTCGGTATATACTCGTAGAGTTGACTTTTGGCAGAAAATATCGGTCAATGCATGGGATATACAATTGAAATTCAGACAGAATCTTTAACTGATAATAATATCCCTGTGTATGAAAAATGGGTTGAATGGGGGACCGAATTCAACTTTGTTGTTGTTGCTCTTGTATGTTAAACGTGCATCGCCTAAGATAGCGGGAAGTGAAAAGGCGAATCGATGATGACCACAGATTTCGCGATTGTATTCTTGAGGTCTATAAAAACGAAATAGAATTCAGAACTGGTATTTCAATGGCTTCAGTACGATTGCACGTGATCTTCTTTTTTATAATCAGTTTTATCAAACTACTAATAATAATATCTACTTCCGTTAAATGTTAGACAATATTTACTAAAACCAATTGATACAAAAATTGGTTTTAAATAGAGACAATGCTGCATGAACGACAGCAAAGAGCGTGATGAGCTTTACGAATAAGACGATATCCAGCTTTCTTACAAAGTTCAGTGAAACCCCTTTATCTGGGTTAGGTTCTACTAAAGGAAACAAGAAAACTTGTGATGCAGAAAGGTTCCAAGTAATCGATATACATATGTATATGGTACAATTGATTTTCTGAAGTCGTTTGTAAGTAATTTCGAAGAGGAATAATACTATGGATTTTCTTGAGAACGCAGGCATAAAATTAATATTTCGAAAATGTTAAATTATTGCATTTTTAAAAGTGAATACAAAAGCTGGTAGAAATTACTGTAAAAAGCACTTGTAGACACTGGCGCAAACGTTATGCGCTAGATACAAATAATTTTGAACAGTTGAAAAATTGCTCAGAACTTGGTAATTAGAGCAAGTGGAATTTGAAAAATATACAAAAATAAAAAAAGAAACAAAATTAAGGTAAAAATAAGGTGAAAACAAGGAGAAAATTAAACAAAATACAAAAACAAATATTATTTGCAATTACAATGACATTTCGTATTTGTCAGCGTGTTTAGCATGACCTAAATTTAGAATAGACAAACAAGTGAGCAACTTAACAGCAGCAGCAACAGCAAGAACAAAGATTGACTTACTGAATAGATACATATATACATTTGTGTACATACACATAAACACATACATACATATGTAGATATATAAAATGAAATGCGAATTTCTTGAGTGAACGTGCCCATTAAAGTTTTACCCAGCCGGTAAAAATTCTACTGAACCGCGTTGGAAATGAAATGAGCTGAACTGAAAGGAGCACAACTGTTAATTTAAATTATTGCTATCTATACTAAAGTGCGGCGAATTCAAGGAAAACTCGGCGTGGGCGGTATACCAAATGTACATACATACATATATTTGTATCTACATATTTGCATTTGTGTGTGTGATTTCGACATTCCCACTTTCTTGTTTTTGGGGGCATATACAGCAGGTGCATGGTGTCTAAAGCAACGACTATAAGTATTTCGTTCGAAGGTGTTAAGGCGCTATTTCTGTTACATACAAATACGTAATTTAGAATTTTGAAAATTTCTTAGTTGATGTTAGTTTTCAAAATCATTTTTTCAACCTTCTGATGGTCCAAGGAGTTTTCATAAAACAGGGTACGATGTATAAATTTCTTAATGCTCTACTTTCGTTTGTTGACTATCTGTGACATAAAATTAAAAAAATATTATTATGAAAGAGTTTTTCCTCTGCTATGATTACCACTTGAAATAAAGGTATAAAAAAGCAAATTGGTCTTGTAGAATCCGTTGGAATTAGTTGATGTTAAAAAATGGACCATTCTCAAAAAATATGTAACTGTAATGTATCGCATGTCATGAGATGAGTTTGGATTGGATAATTGGACTAATTCCAAGTTATTGTGTTGGGCCAATTTTGTATGCGTTCTGTTATTAGCTTTTGGTCCAGATCTCAATTCCTGATAGAAGCAAAAAAAAAGTAAAAAAAATAATAAAAAAAGGGTGTTTTTTTTTTAAATGAACTTCAGTTTCAATCAGCTGAGGTGTCACGTATATATTTTTGTAATAAAATGACATCAATGAAAGGCATTTACATTTACATAATATACAAAAAAATTATTAGTACAAATTATTCAAAGAGTGTCGAGAACGCGTTGACGACGAACCACGTACATGGCGGCCATCAAGCATCAACTGATTATAAACACGGCAATAAAATAAAAGAATTGGTGCTTGAGAATGGACGATAAACAGTCACAGATCTTGCTGGCATCGTTGGAATAACGGAAGGATCAGTGAAAATCACTTGGAAAGTTCATTTGGGTGTAAAAAAAAGTAAAAGCACAATTGGCACACTCAATTTATTCGTCTAACGTCTATGAAACAGTGCTTTTCGACTACCAGGATATCATGAAACGTACTATTACTGGCGATAAGTCTTGGGTCTATGCTTACGACACGGAAACTCGGAATTATGGCCAGATAACTCTTGGTTTTGGCACCACGATAACACACCGTCACATACTGCATTGATTCTTCGCGAGTTTTTCGCCAAATTTTCAACCAATATCGTGCCGCAACCACAGTATTCGCCTGATTTAACACCGTGTGAGTTCAAATTCAAATGACCGCTCCGGGGAAACTGTTTTAAGTTCATTGAACGTCAATCGCTACGCGCATTGAAGGCGTTTACGGATATTGGCTTTAACAACTGCTTCCAGGATTTGAAAAAACTTTGACACAAATGTATTGGGGGCAAGGGGGTTACTATAATATGAAGGTAATTGATATAGATTTTGAAGAATAAAATAATAGTTTTTGAAGTTTTACTATTTTTTGGTCATAGTAGTAATATAAGTTTTTTACAGTACATTATATCAGCAAATAAGATATTTATTATTCAAATATATTTCATATAAATACTAATAATATTCCCACATTTATTCAGCAAACTAATCTAGGTGACACGTGTTGTCTTTAGATGTTTACTTACGAAGCCAATTGTGTAAACGATTTATATCAAGTGATAAGTTTTTAGGATTGCTTACCTGAAAATAAAGAAAAGTAAACATATATTAGTATATCATATAGAGAAATGTGAAGGTGTTCTTGTAGAAAGGTTAGATTTTCATTAGAAAACTGATTATATCTGTGAGTTTCCGATGGCGTCCTACTTGCCTCATATATGTATATATGTGACCTGGTCTACGGAAAGGGGGCTTATAAAAAAGGAGAACAATTAATGAGATAACGAGAAACTGACGATTATTTTTAACAGCTTTTCCCAGAAAACTAGTTTTCGCACGTTAGCCCCCTTTTCGTAGACCAGGTCACATACAATATTGTTCACTTTTTAGAGGTGAAGTAAAGGTGAGGTAAAGAAAAAGTGTAACAGAGCAGCAAGTGATCAATTATTATTATCTTACAAGTGTATGCTTCTTCCAGAGTAGTCATTTGTAATGTAAATTGTAAAGTAAATTCTAAGTCTACATTTTGATGATAAATATTTTCAACTCTACTCCGCTTGCAAAAATTAACTTCCAAATTTCCCCGATTTTGATGAAATCCAGCAGTTGATCGGAGCTTCAAACGTATCTTATCCATTAAAGTTATATGTAATAATAATAGATACAAGAAGCTCGTTTTTTCGAGAGAAAAATTAATTTTCATAAAAATAAAAATTGTATACTTTGGTAGTTCATATAATCATTTGTATGAGGGTTATCATCAGAAATTTTTTGCGATTTTTCATAAACTTGTGTTTGGAGCGGCTAGATTATATTCTTAGAACATTTTTCTCTATAAAGATTGCATCTACTGTACAACTTCAGCCGTTTAATTTTGACTCCGTCGAGGTTACTCAGCTTCGGTGATTTTTGTTACCAACCAACAGGTCTTAAGTCAAAAGGTTTTCTGATCACTCATATATAATTAAATGAAATGAATATTTTTGAAAACAAAAGAGGCGAGTAAACTCTCCTTTCACGTTAAGCACAAGAAATCTAGAGAGCGAGAGAAAAAGTGCTTCCGATATCATAAATGAGAGAATAATACGCAATTACGTTAAACAATAAACATAAAAAACAAAAAAAAAGTGGAATAAACTTAACTACGTGCACATGAGGAGAACACCGGCAATCGTAAAAAACAACACGCGGCGACATGTGTAAGCCCACACAGCTGCGCTGATACATAGAACGAGTGGGTGGCGATGGCACAGAGGAGACAAGGCACAAAATACAACAATACCCATAGTAATGAGTATATATGATTTTTGGTAGACACTCACGCAAGCGAAGGGGTAAGCGCGTGCTGACGGGTCAGGGGCACACGTGTACTTTGTTGTACGCGCTGTAAAGATAAAGTTCGCACACACGCGCGAATAACCGAAAATAGTGCCGGGTTTATTACAATTTTTTGGCGGAGAGTGAGTGAAGAGTATCTTTTTGTATTTTTATTTAACTACACAAGTTTTTTCTTCGCATAGTGTACGCAGCGCGCAGCGAGAGGTGGCAGTGGGAGTGATGTATGCGCTGTTTGTTAGCACAGTTGGTGTGTAGTTGTGTACATTTGCCCTTCTAATAGGTGAAAAACCCAAAATTTTTGCGATGTTATAATATTTGACATGTTGTTGTTGGTATTATTTGATTTTCAATTGCCAGCACAAAATGTGTGCTAATAAAAACAGCAACAATTCCAAAAGCCACACGCTTGTAATTGTTATAAGTGCGCGCACATATACATACGTACGTATAAAGAAATAAGTAGATACATACATATATGGGTATGTGTATATAAATACATATACTCTAGATGGCTTTACAGTTACTGCGCGCGTGTGTGCATTTCTCTGTGTTGACAAATTCGCATTCGCCGGCTACGTTCATGGTCAAACTAAATTAACGCAAAATATGTATGTATGTACATATATGCATGCATGTGTGTGTGTATGCGGCGTATGCGAATATTATATGAATTATATTAAATCTAACTCGTGCCTTTGAACGTTTATACACATATACACACCCATACATATATTTGAACTAAATATGAACAGTGTATAGAGTAAATGTATATTTATGAAAAAATTGCCAACATTTTTATTGATATTTAGATTTGTATGCTTTTTATACTTGTTCACAGGCATACAAATTTTGTCATTGCCTTTCATTTGCCAAATTGTGTAACAACCTTTTCTCATCGCATAGGTTGTTTGCTTTTTAACTTTTCCCTGCCGCTTGTTTGTTTTTTTTTTGCTTTTTGTTTCTGATTTTTTTTAATTTTTTCTTTTGATTTTTTTTTTCCTGTTTTTTTTATTTTTTTTTTGGTGTTGCTTTTTTGCGCGTGACGTCAAACGATTTTCGGCTGCCGCTACGTTACACACTTCAACGTTTGATTTACTAGTTCAGCGCTAACTTTGTGGCCCAACACATGCTGACAAACACGCAAACATATACGAATATACATACATACATACATACATATGTATAAATAGTATGTAAGTACTTAGGAGTGTGCTGTGCTCTCGCATAGCGTGATCACCATTCAACAGGACACACATTAGCAACAATCAGCGGCACAGCTGTCGTATCAGAAAATATGACTTGGGAGAAATTGTAAAAATTTAATGTTTAAATAAATAAAATAATTGCTTTGGCACATGTTCTTTCAAAGGTTTTGTACAGCTTTACATAATGTCATACGTTTAACAGATTTACAGTGCCGTGTAGCTCAATAGTAACGTCAGGTGGTACATTTGTTGTGGATAACTTGAAAAAAAATTATGTAATATATAAACATCTTCAAATGAACAAAAGTTGTAGTTATACTTTTTACATATATGTACATACATACATACATACATATGCATGTATATTTATATGCGTAGAGTTGCCAAGAATGATAAATTTATTAAATCAAACTGAAAAATTCGCTTACTAATAAGTAAGATGATGACTAATTTTCTAATTTTTCTTATTATTTATAAAAATTCATGAAAATATTTAAGAACAGAGTTGCCATATATTTTTTTTAGTATAGAAAAATCTTGTTTCACTTACTAACTCAAAAGTAAGTAAAATGCTATACAAAGTTATATAATTAATTATAAAATTCCGTGAAAATATTTATGAACAGAGCTGCCATATATTTTTTTTAGTATAAACAAATCTTGTTTCGTTTGATTACTAAAAAGTAAGTAAAATGCCATACAAAGTTTTCTAATCATTTATAAAATTCCATGAAAATATGTACAGCTGTGTTCACGAAAATAATAGTGCCGGTGACTACTAACTATTTAACAGTCAAATCACATGATAAGAACAATATTCGATCAAAAAGTTATAAAAAACCTAATTTTTAATTAATGTATGATATATTTACGGTTTTATCTAACAAAAAATTTTTTTAGTTTACATACAGTTTTTAAATTAAAATAAAATTGAAAAATTATGCTGTTCAAGAAAATAGTAGTGGCTAGTAAAAAAGGCGAAAAGTCTAAGAATATGAAAGAAACAGTAAATATTTCATATTTAATATGTTTCCTAAGGTCTAATATTTTTTTGTAAATCCGTTATTGTTTATAACGGCTAGGCATCGACATAGGATGGAATCAATAATCTCCCTACAACGCTTCACAGAGACTTGAGCCTATAACTCCTTAAACACTTGCCAAAGCTCTGTGCTTCTTGATGGTTTTGCTGTTGCTACGCATCTCTTGACATCGCCCCATAAGTTTTTGATCGGGTTTAGGTCCGGAGATTGTGCTGGCCATGGTAACACGTAGATGTTTTCAGATGCAAACCACTGATTAGCTAGTTTGCTCGTATGTTTAGGATCATTATCCTGCTGAAATGTCCATTTTAAGGACATTTTCCAACTAGCATACGGTAGCATTACATCTTTCAATGTATTAATGCACACTGCTTGGTCAATAATGCCAGTGATCAAAGAGATTGGACCATAGCCAGCATCTGAGAAACAAGCCCACACCATAGTGTTTAGCTCAACATACTTTACTGTCTTTGTGGTGTACCTTGGGTGGTATTCTGTGTTTGGGAGACAACGAACACACTGCCTGGAGCCTATACCACCAAACAAAACAATTTTGATCTCATCCGTAAATACAATATTGTGCCACTTTTGGGCGGGCCAATACGTATCATCTTTCGCAACTTTTTATTCTTGCACTGACGTGCTTCTTCGTCAAAAGGGGTACTTTTCTCGGACTCCTTGCATGTAAATTAGCTGTGACAGCACTGACCATTAGATTCAACTCATTTTTAATTATTTTTGACAACGCCGAAGGCTTCGCTTTGCTGTATCGCAAAACTCGTCGGTCCTCTAGAAATGAAGTCTTGCGCTTACCACCACGAGTTGCCGACTTAATAGTATGATGAATAGCATTAAATATCATCGGAGCAGTGCAACCAATCATTTCTTCGATTTCTTTATATGTCTTGCCTTCATCTCTTAACTTAACTATTAACTCTCGCTTTTTGATTGAGCAATGCTTTTTTTCAACCGACTAAACAAGAAATAAAGAGCGATTTCAATAAATTTATATCACACAATTACTATATTATTTTAATACACTTACTGATGTCAGTTAAAATTAAAAAAAAAAAAATTTAAATTTTTTTCAATTATTCCCGTCAAGCACTACTATTTTAATGAACAACAGACTTTTGGTGCAAATATTGAAATATACCATAAAGAAAGCAACGTAAAATAAAAATAACGGCATTTTGGTGTTTTTTGTTAACAATATTCTGTTCTACGAAAGTATTGTAGAAATGTTCAATTTGCAAGATAGAACATGTCAGAAATAAGATTAGAGTGTTATGTGCTGTCGCACTACTATTTTCGTGAACACAACTGTATGAACAGAGTTGCCATGTTTTTTCATTGATTTTGCTCAAAAAATATCCTTAATTGTGTAGCGACAAATATTATCGTAAAATATTTCATATAAATTATATTTTTCCCTGTAGTATTATTTTACGAAGGGAGTTGCCATGAATATCACGAAAAATATTGCAATGAATCCTTTCAAATTATTTTAGTAAGGTTACTATAAAATTTTTTATTATAGTTTCTAGTTAATTGTTGTAGTTTCTAAACTGGATTGTCATACGTTTTAAATAAGTTAGAAAGCAATATATGGTAAATGTAATTGTTCTTACTATATCCAAAGAGCTTTTTGAATAAGGTTACCAGATTTGATTATTAATTTGAAATATATGAAAAAACATATTACACAAAATTTCGGTCATAAATACTCCAATACAATATTAAGTGATTTCATTTCAGAAAACTTTTTTAAAAATAAATTTACTTTTTCGAAATTATTTTGAAAATTTAAAACTAGAATTTTTTAAATACTGCTTATTGTGTTAGAATTTGATTTTATTTAAGTTTGCAGTTTTTGGTAAAATGTTTAATGTTTTACTTCCAGTGTGTTCTCAAATATAATAGAATTGGTCTAAATTTTCAACACCATCTGCTGTTTCAAATTCCTCTTCTAAATAACAGTTATTTTTCAAATCACAGAGAGGTTCCCTATCCGATATCCTGCATGTCCGCTGATATAATATACAAGTACATATATATTTTCAACTTCTCTCTGCAGTAAGGTCCAATTATTTTAAAAATAAAACTTACTTTTCACGAAATGTATCATACAGCACTATTAATATGTGCACAACTGTGCGTCAGCCAACAAAAATGTCCACACACGCCTATTTACAAGGGTACAGTGTGCACGAATGTACATATGTACATATTTCTGTGGTTTATTTTCAGTACTTTTGCCCAAATGCTGCCCATTGTGTTGATCACTTTGTTCGTTGCGCTGCCGTCGCTGCCGACGACGATTTCATTTGCGCAAGTAATAATATTCTAATGTCGTGTGACGTTAACAGTCGTAATACTAAGTACAAATATTCATTTCGATGCAAGTACACAGCCGAAAATATTTGTCACGTACATACTTACGTTGACATTACATAATTCGGAATATACGACAATTTTCTAATAATTTTAATTGGCGCAGGCACACGAAATTATTTTCAAATCCAAGTAATGCTATGAATTCTAAGTTTTAACTTTCAGAATCAGTTTTAGTATTGTGAAAAAACTGGGTGTTAATGGAAAATGTTGATGATACTAAAAAATGTTAATAAAAAAGTGGCTTGTTCAGTGCACAGAAAGTCACCACTACCGAAACCCCAATACATTGAAAGAACTAGCGTGGAAACTAACACATGCACACAGTGCAATTCTTAAGCTCTTTGCGTAAGAAAGGGATTTACTATGACAAGTACACTAGTTTCGGTTAGAATTGTTAATTGCGCCTTAAGAAACGTAGAGCCGTTTTCCCAATGTCTGGTTAGCAGCATCTGTCAGTTCTGGTTATAAAAAAGGTTATTTACCGAAAGAAGGATTCTTGGTTAAGTTAACCAGAACTTAACTGACAAGTAATTGCTAACCAGATAAAGAGAAAACGCCCCTTATAGAGATTTGAACAGACATTTCTGGTAGTCATTTTGGTATTTTACCAGTTACTTAACCGATAGTTGGCTTCTTGAGTGCAATCCGCGCACTGTACCAAGCGAATTAAAGCAACAATTAGTTTATGGTTTCCTAAATTCCAAATAGGTCAAATGCGTACCCACGAAGTATGTAAATGTCCAAAGGCAGCTCTTACGGGCGAAAATATGAAAGAATTCACAAAAAAAATTGGATGGCCAAAAAAATTAAATAGATGCAGATAAGTAATAATTTAAGTTACGAGTTCCAAATATAATTCGCGAAAGCTTTAGTATGTGAAGCTCTGTAGAAAGTGGGTAACCCGCGTACTCAGTCAACGCGTCCACCGTGTCATAAATCTAAGAAAACGATGGCGTGGACTAAGAATTACTTCCTCGAATCAGACCTTCAGAGTTCTTTTGCTATCCTTAATTCGCAAAAAATCGGTCACCGGACAGAAATTGTCGAGTCTGAAGCCTATTTTGAAGAAAAAAAATCAAATACTATCAAAACAAGTCAAAGGGCGTTCGTCCCGAACATTTTATACTCGTGTGATAGTCCAGATTTCATAATTTACATCTGCCGTATTTGTGTAAAACGATGGTTCGTGGACTAAGAAGGCGTGGTTGTGAACCGATTTCACCTATATTTCGTACATGTCATCAGGGTGTTAAGAAAATATTATATACCGAATTTCATTGAAATCGTTCCTTTTTTTTGCCATCGGCTTTTTAAAAAAGCCTTCAGCAAAAATCGTTAGTCACTTTTAGTGATTTTCAACATAACCTTTGTATGGGAGATTATCCGATTTCTTCCATTTTTGACTGTATATGGAAATGCTCTATAGAAGCCTATGTACAAAAACTTTTGAAGAAAAAGTCCTTTGTTTCGTTTTCGGTTTTCGCCATTTTGTGGGCGTGGCAGTGTGCCGATTTTGCCCATCTTCGAAATTAATCTTCTTATGGAGCCAAGAAATACGTGTACCAAGTTTCATCATGATATCTCAATTTTTACTCAAGTTACAGTTTGCACGGAAGGACAGACGGACAGACGGACAGACAGACATTCGGATTTCGACTCTACTCGTCACCCTGATCACGTTGGTATATATAACCCTATATCTGACTCTTTTAGCTTTAGGACTTACAAACAACCGTTATGTGAACCTATAATACTCTCCTTAGTTTGTTGCGAGAGTTAAAAATATACCTCAGAATCGGAAGCTATTGACACCGTCCATCGTGAGTCCCCAAATTTGTGCCAATCACATGGTACTTCAGCTACAAAGTATTGCTTCATGTAGCACCAAGTGAGACCTTTTTTCGATTAGCTGGTGTACCTCAAGTGTTTACTGACTTATTAACGAATTCTACGGGATGTTTATCTACAACGTGATTAGTACACTTATGCCCAAGTAGGTGAATAAAAAGTATGACAATTTGCTCGATAAATAATTTCAATAAAATTGCTGAATTTGAAATTGTACTTTACATTTTTATGTATATACATATGTATGTCTAGCAGTGTGTAATTTAACAAGAACACGAATATAATGAATTTCACAAAATCGCCAGCAACACTTGAGCGCATTCAAATTAATTTCGCTGCGAAACATGCGCAACAACAAAATTGGCGCTCTCGATGACGTTACATTATTTACGTTGTGTACGTGCGTTCGTGTGTATGTGTTTGTGGCTGTATTTGATGGTATCTCGTGATTACACGTGCATTAACTTAGCCAAATATCTAAGTACACATTTATGCTTGCGAGATATCGCTAATTGAGCAGCAACTCATCGTGACGACAGCACTTGTGTGCGAAGTGGATTTTTGTTTACGAGTAATGGCAAGAGTGTAAGAAAACGAAATGAATTAGCTACTTTGTAACTTTTTTGAAAAATTCTTATCAGTGTTCCATTGTTTTAGTTGCTTATCAGTTTGTTGTAGTTGTAGCGACACGACGCTTGGATTCTTTTTTGGTTTTATTTACATGCCTTCGTTGGAGTATTTGAGTGAATTACAGTTTCACTTATCAGATTTTGGAGAGATAGCTACTTGAATTGAGTGATATTCACGATTTTGGGAAGTATTTGGTGGAATTACATAAAGGCCGTATCGTTTCGGCTAGTCTATTCTTCAATTCAATCCAACATGGAAAATAAATATTTCGACAAACGAGTTTTCGCGCGAAATTTAAATTAAAAAGTCTTGCAATTTTTTGCCCACAGTAGCAAATGGTAGTAATGTGCCGAGTTGATGTGACGAATATTTTGTTCTTTGATATTTGGGAAAATGATTTAAAATGGGCTTCTAACGGCAATTTTGAACACAAATATTACGTTTAAACGGATTTTTATATTTATATTTTTCATCTCTTACTACTACTACTACTACTAATGATAAACAAATAGTAGTTATAGGTTTAGTTTCTGAAGTACTAAAGCCATAAATAAAACTGCACGAAAAAAAATCTTAATATCTAACAAAAAAAAGTTTGAAGATTATAATGATATTTTAGAAATATTCTGGGTTTGAGTTGCCACGTATAGCAAAAGTAAAAATGAATGTAAAATATTAAACGCTTAAGAAAGCTTTCAGGAAAGTTGCTGATATATTTTTTATTCTGAAATTTTTTTGAAACAAAGTTGCCACATCCGAAAAAATACACCGAAAAATTTATTATAAAGTGGGTGTTAGATTTTAACATATTTTGTACTAGAATAAAATATAATATTTTGAATATTATAAATGTTGGCATAACCAGTTGCCAAAGAGGAGTTGCCAGATTTCCAAAATGTGAAATTGAAATTTCAGCAATTAATACAAGTTTTTGGAATTTATGCGATAACCTTTTAAATTAGATATTTTTTGAACAGAGTTGCCACATCAATAAAAATAAACGGAACCGATTACGGAACGGAACAGTGTGTGGGTATTTGATTTTGACATATTCTGTACTAGAAAATAATACCATATAATATTTTGAATAGCTTCAATTTCGACATGACCGGTGTGATGTTGCCTGATATCCAAAAAATGAAATTGAAATTTCAGCACTGAAGAACAATTTTGTTATTACATTACTACAGTATTAACATAAAAAAGTACCTAATGCCGTTATCATATCAATTGTTTTTGAATATTGAAAGATTTACATGTTCGAGTTCTACCTTACAATCATAATATTGTATAGTTTATGTAAGTATTTTCATAATGATTTAAAGTAAATATTAACCAAGAGATTGTAATAACTTCGGACTGAGTAGGCAATTGAGAAATAAAGACCAAGAACAAAGACCAAACTCTACAAGTCACTCATCATCCCCGTCCTACTATATGGTGCAGAGGCATGGCCGATGACAACATCTGACGAGGCGGCGTTACTAGTTTTCGAGAGAAAGGTTCTGCAGAAGATTTTTGGTCCTTTGGACAGCGGTTACGCAGGCTATGTCATGTCATGTCACTTCATGTATGAGAGTATTCAACGTAGTAACCGCCGGGGGAAGCATAGGAAGAGGAACCCCTGCGCTCCGTTGGAAAGACGAGGTGTAGAAGGTCCTGGCAACACTTGGAATCTTCAATTAGCTATATTTTCTATTCTGAACCTAAGTTTATTGACCCTGTACGATCGCAATGTGATAACGTAGTCAAAGCTAGGTTAGACAAATTTCTACAGCCATTGATCATTAATGATAACCGCAAGCATTCTTGGAAGGCTGCACTTTCGATGGCTTGAAAATCGAAAAAAGATTACAAAAAAATGCTGATAGTCTGTAAAATTCCAAGAGTGTTTGTTTTACATTTTAAGATTTTTTGTTTCGGCTAAATTTTTAAACGCCCTCAAGTGAACTTAGGTTAACTATAAATGTCACACAAGTTAAGTGTCACCAATTGTGCTTTTAGAGCTCAATAAATATTGTTTTGTTTTTGTTTTATCCTCCTGCCATATGTTTTGCATACATACATACATATGTACATGTATGTGATCTATAGCAACAAGCCAAAGGCAAAGCAAACAACCTTCATGGCCTAAGGAAGGTCAGCATAAACTTTATTTTCAAAACACACGAAAATTTGCACACAGTTAAATCAATTGAAGAGAGCGGTAGTTGAGTAGCAAAACAGAAAAAAATAAAAAAAAAAAACAAAAAATGAAAATAAATTAAATAAAAATGCAAACTTAAGTGTGTCCGCAGCGAACGAGTTCATGGCGGTTTGGTATTGCTCGTGTTTGCTAATTTTTGCTAACGAATTTTCTAAGCGCACGCCGCTGCCCTGAACATACACATATGTATGTATGTATGTACAAAAACATAAGTGAAACAAAAAAATTAAGTGAAATAAGGTAAGCGTGTAAATGCAAATTGTTTGCTTAATTTCTGGTACTAACCTTCCCAAACAGTGTGTCAACCAATAGGCGTAGTAATCCAGTTGTGAGAGGGTTTCTTGCACTGAGCTCTCGTCGTTGTTGTAAGCCAGCGTGTAGGTTTTTTCTGTCGACTTGTTTTCAATAAATTTATGTATATAAATCCAATGTAATCCAATTAAAAGTAATCCAATGTGTAGGTGTGTTGGTGAGCCAATTGAAATATTTTGTGGTATTCTTGGTTACTTTTATGCTGAGATTTGTGATATGCTTTCTGATTTCAAATTTTATTTGTAAAATAATAATTGGCAAATTTTGTTTCTTTGTTTTGAATTTTTTGATTGTGTATGTAGTATGTATGTATATATATATGTGTGTGTGTTTCTTATTTTCTTATAACTGGAGCAATCTTCAAGAACACTTCTACTACAACTTCACAGCAAATTTATTATGTTCAGGCCAATACATTTTTATTGTATATAATATGTACATGGGTTAGAGTGGTGTTTTCTTTGTTGTTGTTTTTCATTTGTAACGCATATTTGGTTGATTTTCCGTATTCTCCGAGTTCAGGTTAATTGGTTTTTGGTTGTGAATTTTATTTTATTACTAATTATAAGTAAAATTTAAGGCACTATTGTTTGCTGGAAGGAAGGAAAATTCTAAGTTTGGCACATTTGTGGAAAAATCGATTGGGTCAGCTAAAAGATGAGCTAAAAATTGTATGCATTTACAGTGATATTTGGCAGTAGACATTTCTTGAATACAAAGCTAATGCTGCGTTGTGTGCTTTTTGGCAGATTTAAATTTTTTAGTTTATTTTGTTTAATGATAATATTTAGTTATGACTTCACTTCTATTTATTTTTTTTATTTACGCTTATAAATTTATTACTATATTTTTATAATTTTAATTTAACTAATTTTTCGTAATTTTTTTTAATTGTTATGTTTAAAATGTAGTTTCTTTCAGTGTTTTAAATCGTATGCTTGTTTTTTGTGATAAATACATGCTTAAATATAAATTATTTAATTATTTTATATGTATGTATGTATGTATATATTTTTTAGATAATACGTAAAATTTACTTTATTTATTAAAAAAATTACTAAAAATATATTATTTATTCATTTTTGTTTAGTTTCAGGAAATATTTGTTATTACATTTTGTCTTTTATAATAATAAATTTTATTATATTATTGGAGATAACTTCATGGCAATACTATTAAAAAATTCCCCATTTGAGTATTTATTTTTATATTTTTTTACATTTTATTTGGTTTTATTTTAATTTAATTTAATTTTTTTATTTTATTTTATATCATTTTTATATTTTTAATTTAGTTTAAATGTTTTTATTGATTTTGATTATTTATTCATATATTTCTCACTTAATTTGTTCACTTTTTTATATAATCTTCATTATTATTATTGTCTTTGACAATTTTTAGTTGATATAAAGTTTAGTTTTTATTTCATTTGACCAGATACATTCACGAAATGACTTGTTCAGATCGGACTACTATCGCATACAGCTTTCATACACACTGAATGAACAAAATCCAGGCCTTGTATGGAAAACTTTTTGATTTGTCGAGATATCCTTACGAAATTCGGCACGCATTATATTTTAAGAAAACGGTATAATCTCTGATGAAATTGTTTACATCGAACCAATAAAACCGATCAAACAAAGTTCTTTTACGGAAACTATTTATTTGTGAAAGGTATTATAACTAAGGTGCAAGCGAAGTTAATGTGGTTTGTTGTATTTTTATTTAATATTAATTTAATTTTTAATTGCTTTTTTAAACTTTTTTAGTATTTAGTTTCAGTTTCTCATCACAGATATTGTTAATACCATAATTGTTAGAAAAATATTTATAAATTTTTCAATTTTTGTAGTTATTATTTTAAGTATACTAAAATTTTTTAATGAACTTTTTTATTATTTTTTGCCTTTTTTGATTTGCTTTAGGTAATTTCTTTTTTTTTTTTTATTTATTACACTTATCTTTTGTCCTTATAAATATTTTTCACTTTTATAATTTTTTATATATTATTATATTTTGAATTTTATTAATTTCTTATTAATATCAAAAATACATTATTTTTCTTCAAATCCTATTTAATTTGAATATATTAGTTTAAGTTGATTTCGCTTAGAAAATTCGCTTCACATTTACATAAAAATTGTAAAAAAAATAAATATGCAGTCTTGTTATTATTATTATTTTTTTATTTTTTATTATTTTCTTATTTATATATATATTTTATTGTTATATAAAATACAGTTTTTAAACAAGTTCACTACTTCAATTATTTTTAATTATTAATTTAATATTAATTTCTATTTGTTTTATTACCGAGCTTATAAAATTAAATTTTTAAATCAGTTCAAATAATAATTCCAAAAATATATTATTAATTCCAAGATACACCTTTTGATTTTAAAATTTTTCTCATTTGTTTTATTGGAATTATTGTACTCTTTTCTTTATTTTATTAATGTTGTTGTTATTATTATTATTTTACTTTTTTATTTTTTTATTATATTTTTACTGTGTTGTTTCCACTTTATAAAAACTAATTGAACATATTTTTTATTTTCATTTCTGCATTTGCTAAAATTTAATTTTAATTATTATTATTTTTTATTTTATTATTTGTGTTTTATTATTTTTTTGCTTATTATTATTTTTAATTTTACGATCTATTACGTATTTTTATAATGATTTGCATATTTTTTAAAGTCTTAATATGGCTTGGCATTTTCATTCCATAACATAAGTACACAGTGTTAGAAAAACAACAAGCGATTCGGTTTAAAAAATGCTTAATAGCAGTATAAATTTTTTAGCGTTGTTAATTTTTGTCCGTTACTTTTTCACTTAAGATTTGTTAAAAAAAATTCAAATAACTCAAACAATTTTTTTTTTTAATTTCAAAAACATATTTTTTTGCTCAATATAGTAAATTCGGTAATTTAAATAGTTTTAATGTTATTAATTAATCGTTTCCTCAGTTAAAATTCGTTTATTCCGAAAAAAGTTGAACAATTTTTTTCCCAAGAATCCAATTTTTTTTCCATAAAAAATCTCAAAACATATGTTTTCCATAGAAATTTTCAAAATATTTTTATATGTTTTCTAAGTTCATTATTGCATACTTTTCGCTCTAAAACATATGTACATATGATGTATTGAACACTGTGTATATTTTTCCCGATCACTTCGGCACTTATTTCATATAAATTGTATCCTCTTTTTCAATTCTTCACTTTATACATTCTTTGTCCGTGTATTCACAAGCGTTTGTATGAGTATGAGCTCATGTAATTTATATTTGTTGCACTGAGAACTATCAATGCGCATCCGCATCCGCATCCGTTCTATGCTTGTTGCGTTCGTTGCCGTCGTATCTACCGCGCGCGCTATAACACATAAATGTAACTAACGTTTGCGAATGGCTCAATCTCAATGTCTCGATTTTGGTTTGTGGGTTAAGAGACCACAACTACTACCACATACATACAAATATACATGCATGCCAGCTACATACTGCTGGCTTATTCGCCAGCTAGGGTGCTACATCGAGCTACTAACACTGCTGCAGGCGAGCCATAAAAAAATGGCGAATAGTAATTCCAACGTAATACAACAACAGAAGCAAATAACACGCGCACATACCATTAGAGAGGAGCAATAAAAATCGCAGACGCTCATATACACACGCGCGCAAGAACAAGTATTTGGCACCCTTACATATACATATTTCGAGCAGCAGGAAAAACACTAAAAAGTAGCCAAAAGCGCACACATACCAGCGCAGAAATTTGAAACGAATTCAAATTCAAATTGATGAGCGCGCTGCAACGCGTCGGTATGTCTTTCTCGTTTTTGTTGTTGTTTTTTTTTTAAGCAGCGCGTGAGCTTTAAACCAGCGCATGCACACCAACACACATGCGCTCCTAATCAGCGCCTTGCAGTGATCTTTGCAAACTTGTGTTCACTAAGCGCCTCACTTGCGCGCTTTGTTTTTGTTATTTTTAGCTCCTTTGCATGATAAAATAGCATTTTTATTTCAATGCCTACCTTTTTTAATTAAAAAAAAGCAATAGCTTCTAATAGCAAAAGTAATTGCTGATTTTTATGTTCACCTTAAAATCTGCGTTGCACTATTATCAATATTTTGCGAACGAAAGCAAACACGATTGAAGACAAACGCTATGTTAATCAGCGTCGAGTATTACGATTACGACGATGACAACACAACACAACACAACCGACCAACCGACTAAAGTCGCAACCGCGAACTGAATTGCCAAAAACCTTGATACCGATCGCAGAAAACGAACATACACGCGCGCACACACATACACGAGTGCGCGCTCGCCAAATCCAAAACCTAAAATACCGAAAAACATGAAGCGAACAACAACAACAGCAATATAGTAATAAGAAATACATAAAAAATTGCGATCAACGCAGTGGGCGCTGTGGAGGAGCAGCGTAGGTATGTACCTACCTACCAGCAAACTATATGCGCATAAACGCACACACACACAGACGCGCGCGCACCTAAAGCACATTTGAAGCTTGCGAGCGAGCAGCAGCGCGACTGACTGCAAACAATGTGTGGGCCACATGCGAAAACGAAATTCTGCAAACAACGATCGGCAGTAGGGCGCGACGCGGCGCGGTGCGGCATAAAGCGGCGACGTCAGCGCCTCGTAAGGCGTTGACAATGCCGACGACATTGACGCAGGCGTTATGCTTAGATGTGAGCAAAGCACTCAGCGCGGCACAAGCAGGCAGCTACGCTCTCGCAGCGCTTTTAGGTAGTAGGTAGGCATAGACAGTGCTGTAAGCCCATCTGCGACAGCGTGCGCGTACGCTGTTGGGGACTTTGCCAAAAATTGGCAATAAAATGACGTATGCGCGTGGACATATGCACGGTTGTGTGTATGTGTGTGTGTGCAACAACGCGCATTAGGTTGACTGTTGGGCGCGTTATTACGGTGAACATCAGAGACGATATTGCCAAACTAGTTCGTTTATTGGAACTGAATATAGTCTGGTAATTTATATATTTACCAAGACCCACTCCTTTATGTTGAATCTGTAGTAAAAAGATACTGAGATATACATTGATGGTGTTTGCCGCTCTGTAAGCGGTTCGACTGTTCACATAGTCAACTTGGGTGACTTAGCGAGGTATAAAAATTAGGTTAGAGTTATTCCAAACACCGTAATTTTGCGGTTTAATGGATTACATGGGTTTCCTCGTGTAAAAAACATACATTTTTTGACAGCTTTTTTTTTCATATAAAAAATTAAATATATTTTTAGAATTTACAAAGAAATTTTTAAATTTTTGAAAAAAAAAAAATTAAATACGGCCATTGCGACGTCATTTCCGGTGACCCCTCGGAAAAAAGATGCGGCCGCGTTGGCATGATAACTCCTTAGAGGATCATCTAAAGTGAAAACGATACGATACATTAACTCAAAAAAAAACTGGAAATTAAATTTTTGGCAGACATTTTTATCCAAAAATTAAAATTTCAGAGAAAATTAGTGAACGTTTTTTTCAAATTGTTGCAATCGAAAAAAAACCCTTCGTCAAAGTCTTTAAGAATTGTATCTCAAAGACCGGTATAAAATTTCATGAATATCGGTTGAGTAGTTCTTGAGAAATCTTGCCAAGCGACTTCAAAACCCCGTTTGGAGAAAAACGCGTTTGAAGACGGCGCACTTAGCCTAGCTAGCCTCGAGCGTACAAATTCTCTAGGCTGTACTACTATTACTCGGATCAATTTGAAAATTTAGGACAATATTTTAGAGGTGTTGTAGAATTTAATAAGACAATAAAAAAAATCGACATTTGAAACCCGTAAACTCATGTAACCTCTTAATGAAGCTAATAGGCCTGTCATTCAATTTGACTTTAGCTGGAGTTTGTGGAAAGACCTTAAAGTTTTAATTTCAACGCCAATTGAATTTATATATGTAGATCTAAATATACATTTTTGCGGTGTATTTCGGCTCAGACACTTGCTCGCTGCCATACTGAAATTGAAGACTGTTCATGAAAATATACTACACGGTTTAAGGATCTATTGAAACATTAGAACGTAGGATACTTTTTATTGAACTTGATTGCAAAACTTTCTACGTTTTGAGAATTGTTTTCCAATAACCGAAACAGAGATATTATAACAATAAACTCTCTACTCTTGTCATCATGTGACTTTCTTAGTAAAAGAAATATTTTTTTTGGAGGAAGCGTAGGAAATTGAGCGATGAAGTACCCCCAATTGGTTTTAGAACGAAAAATTACATCGATCTTCAATTACTTATAGTATAAAGCTCTGCTCTCTTTTCCCTCTCTTGAAAGCAACAACAAAGTTATGCAGTTCAATCCAAGAAAAGAGAGTGGTATATAAAACGGTATAACCAATTTTTAGTTGATTATGACAGTCTATGCGACTTATGCCAGTTGTGTTTTCGATTCGCTACTCTTTAAAGCTTGGTAAAGCGAAAATAGTTTGTGTGTTAAATATACATATCAATAAGTATAACTTTTAATTATATTTACGTTACGAAAAATATATTTTTAATAGAATTCAGCACTCATTTCGTGGTGGCTTAAGTTTGTAGATCTTGGAAATCTCGAAAGTCATCCCTGATGGCAAATAGGATAAATGCAATTCGTGCAATTTTTGATAAGGTTGGGGTTTACTTTGGAAAGCTGTTGAGAACCACTGATGAATACTCGGTTGCTTCGTGTTATCTTACATATTGTCCAGCTCAAATCTATTTAGGTTCGCCACGATCACTAGGATCCTCTCAGTTAGCGCTCACAGGCAGGGTAGGGCGCTAAAACATTAGATCATTTTGGTGCAGTTGCTGACTGATGAGTTTCGCAACCAACGCTAATTTATAAAATAGACAATCGATACAACAACATAACAAAAAAAACAACAACAATACCAATGAAAACGATGATGGCATTAGATGCGTGGCGAACGCCACACGCAGCTGAGCTTTGCAACTACACACATATTTGGAACAAATTTCGATGGCAATACACAGTTACTGTGTATATATTTATGTATGTGTACGTGTGTGTGTGCATTATAAGGAAGCCAGTGCAGGGCAGTAAAACAATCAGCTTTGTTGCCTGCAAGTTCGACATTCGACGAATTGCCGAGAACTAATAACAAAGCGCTTTGAAAAAGTAAAAACGCACACACAAACAATAATAAAAACAAAAACAATAAGGAGCAATCAAGCGATCGTGAATAAAATGAAATGAAAACGTCCAAACTGGGCGAAGCCCGCAACAAAGTTGTTCGAATAAAAAAAAGCAACAGCAACAACAAAAAGCGTTGTGACTGCCGCTGCAAAAGCACAACGAAAAGGCGAGCCCAGAAAGCGAAAATATTATAAAAAGGCAACGACAACAATAACAACAACGGAAAAAGCATAAAACACGAAAACGAAAATAAAAATGTAAAAATAAAACAAAAAAAAAGTTGTGCGAATTTTTGTTTTTGGCAAATGTTGCTGTTTGAAGGTCAACTTTACGACCCAAAAGAGCGCGACACACACACACCAGCGAACATGTGGTGTGCATGTTGTTGTTGTAGTGCTTGTGTTTAGTAAGCTTGTAGCAGTAGCTACATAAATGTATGTTGTCGCAGCGTTTGCTGTCAGTGCTTTTGTTGCTATTGTTTTTGCCTGTGTGTTACTCTTATGTTATTAATAGTTTTTTTTCGTGCATTTTGCGCAGCATTTTTTGCTGGCGTTTTTTGGCATTTTTTCGGTTGAATTTATTTGCACGCGATCGCTTACGATCCGCTATCGCCTGTCTCCATGTGTAAGTCGAATTCTGCGCGCATTTACATACATACAGACATGTGCATGTGAATGTGTGTGTGCTTGGAGGGCAGCCGCACGCACACAGCCGCAGCCACATGATACAAACACATATTATACATGTGTGTGTGTGTGCGGGTTTTCGCACACTACCCTACTGCCTTGTAAATGTTGGAATAATCTGCTTTTCAAATTTTTATATTTAAATTTTTTTCTGCACTATTTTTAGCGTGAACATTTACGAATGAGCTGCTTCGTTTTGTTCTGCGAGTGGTTGTTGTTCTTGTTTTTTGCATTTTTTTATTATTTTTTTGCAAGTAAAAAGGTAAAAATAACTTAAGTAGAGAGAAGAAGGGCAGAGCATGTAGAAAATTTGCTAATATTTAATTGAAGGAAATTAGTTTTGCTGGTGTTCTGCTGGCGAAATACAACTGTATGCGCGCATATGGCTGCTATATGCAAGTACACATGTGTGAGTGTGTGTGTAATTTTTTACACTTGGTTGAACTTAATATTGGCTGCTCGTTGTTGAGCCGTAGAGAATGAAAGTTGTGTGGTGGGTGCGGCCAAGGTTTCCGTCTATCGATTGTGCAACAAATCGTTACTTAACGATGATGGAACATTTTGCCGAGAACAAAAAAAATATAACAAAATATAAATAGCAAAAAAATGTGGCAAAAGTAGGTATCTCTAAGAGTATCTTTCAAATCAAGCTTGGGAAATATAAGTAGATCTTGCATTTGCAGAGAAGCTAATTTGTTTGGAGCTTATGACAAGAAAGTAGCAGCTGTGCGAAATAATATCTAGCTACATACATACATATGAACAAATGGAACATGTGATTTAAAAAAAGAGTTATGCTGTAACTCCGGTATGCCTTCTTATATTAAGCTTTATTTTTCATTCGAATACACATTTGGAAAAGAAAAATTCCTTTCCTCCAACATTGCTTATTGAAACATGTAAAGAAAACTCAAGAGTGGGCCTCATCTTCTGAGAAAGCAAAAATGATAGAAACAGAAATTACGATAGTTTCGTCCTGTTACTGTTTATGCCTTGAACAGCCTATGTTAAGTTTGCTAGGAAGTTTATAACACCTAGAAGTAAAAAAAGTCGGATATAACGTTCGATCCAAGTAGATGTAAGTACTTCTTCCAATAGCCTTTTTTGACAGATCACGCGTGGGTCGTGTCAAGCTGTCATGTTATTTTTGTTCAGTATTGTTTGGCATCATGAAAAGGCTTACGCCTGAAAAACGTTTACGCTCAACTTCATTTCGAAAATTCATGTTCTGTAAAGACAGTGTTTCGCGCACTTCGCTCAACTTATGGTCAACGTAATCGGCCTACTGAGCATTCTATTTCGCAATACCATAACTCTTATTGAGACCCAGCATTCCAACCGATATCATTTCGCTCGATGGACTCTTGATAAGTTCCAAGAAGATCCGTTTTTGTTTTTGTTCAGCGATGAGACTCATTTTTGGCCCAAAGTTTTTGTAAAAAAACAAAATTGCCGCATTTAAGACGAAGAGCAACCTGAAGAGATTCAAGAACTGCTGTTTCATCCAGAAAAAATAACGGTTTGGTGTTGTTTGTGGACCGTTGGAATCATAAGTATATTTTTCTTTAAAAATCAGAATGAGAATGTAACCGTGAATAGTTTGACGCATGAAATTCAATTTCGTGATCTCGCCGACATTTGGTTTCAACAAGATGTCAATAGAAATATTGAGATAACACTTCGGTGAGCAGAAAATTTAACGTTTAGGGTCGGTCGGTCGGCCACCAAGACTGCGTAATATCACACCGTTAGACTTTTACCTGTAGGGATATGTAATGTCTAAAGTCCTCAAACAAAACCTCTTCGATTTAGGCCTTGAAGCAAAACCAGTACAGTAAAGAAATGGACTTTGAAGAAAATATATTATGAGAGATTTAGCATGACTGTCAGTGAAAAGCGCTTTGCAATCACTTTAGAAAATTTGGAGTAATTTATTTATAACTATTTAATGTCATTATAATTATTTACCTAATTTAGGATCATATTTTTTCGTTTGACGATGAAACACAGTATTGCCATCGATCAAATAGGTTCGTTTGGCAATCGAAATGATTTTACAAAAAAAAGGGCAGGGTGAGAAATTTTATGTGTTTAAAATTCTGACGCTAGGTGACGCGAGAGTCGAATTATTGTCCAAATTCGACACATGTCAAGATCTTTAAACGGAGTGTTCTTCCCTCCACTCCGTGGTTTTAAACAATATCGTGAACCGAAAAACGTATTAAAATATGCGAAAGAGACTATGAAATGACGATATTCAGAGAAAGACGTCTTAAATTTATTCCTGAGTAATGTCGAGTGAACTAAAGTGCCATTATAATGAAATACAATGCGCCTTAAAGCTTTCAAGCGCAATTCGTTTTTAAGCTTTAACGTGTTTTGGAGCTTGTAAGCTAATTAAAGCTTTTTTCATAACGGAGTGACATTTGATTCTGTTTCATGTTAAATGTAAATAGTTCACACACTTTGAATAATTCTTCACGCATTTTAAACATTATTAAAACATACTGTAGAAGTATATGTATGTCAGTAACACTTGTATTAACTTTCAGCTTTCGATTGGCATAACATATGTATATATGTGTCTATATACACATTATATATAATTCCACGGAAATATGGTTATAAATTAATTACACTTATCAAAAAAAAAAAACTTTGCAAACATTTTTGTTCGTACGAGCAATCTATGTATGTATTCGTGTACACGGTGAATACATGTATATATGTACATATATATTATAAAATATTTGCGATAAGGTCCGAGGTAACGCGATTAGTTGTGTAAATAAATAAGGAACAAAAGTGAGAGTATTTCGTTGCAAAATTTATTGGTTAACTTATAAGATACATACATACGTTTGAGTATTAGCTCAATTCATCACAATATAAAATTTTTAATAAATTTTTCTCTTTTTTGTTTTTTGCTTGAAATTTGAAACTGCAAAAATGCATTTAAGGGAATACATGTACTCCCAGTCTTGTCAGCGGGCGCCAACAGAATACTAGCTAAAATAAGAAAAGGCCTATAAAACAACAAAAAACGAGAAAAATTGTTACTTCGGGTGCGCCGAAGCTATAATACCCTTCACAACTAAAGAAGTTTCCATACAAGAACTTGATTTTGACATGATTTTGTATGACAGCTATATGATAGAGTCCGATCCCGAAAATTTCTTCAAATAATATAGCGGAGCTCTAAAAAATAACTTGTGTTAAATGAAGATATCTTGTCAAATTAAAATGTTTTCCCTACCAGAACTTGATTCTGATCATTCAGTTTATATGGCAGCTATTTGCTATAGTGAATCGAAATCGGCGGTTCTGACAAATAAGTGGATTCTTGGGGAGAAAAGGGCGCGTTTAAAATTTCAGTTCCGCATCTCAAAAACTGAAGGACTACTTCGCTTATAAACAGACTTACTTAATCGGCTCAGCTTGTCACGCTGATTATTTATACGTATACTTTATAGGGTCTCCGACGTTTCTCAGTGTACAAGAAGGCTATTTCACGATTTCGGCGAAGTTGATAATAAACTAAATATAATAATTCACTGAATTTTGAAACCAGAATTCCTCGAAATACTCACAACCAACAATATTTTCGACCTCTGAGGTGTTATCAGTGTTGGTGAATAACTTCTGCAAAGCTTTAGCATACAATATTTCGTATGGTTGGTCGTTTATCTTTTGTTTGTCGAAAATATTTGCTATATTTTGGTAAAACTCCTTTTATGAATATTTCTTTTATATTTTTCTACTTGGAAATCCCTTTTTATGGACCAACAGTAATTTGCCATCATGTGAGGTTCCTTTCAACCTTGATACCTTCCTTCCATCACTTTTAGATACTGGTGAAACCACTTTCTCTGTTTTTCACTATCATTTTAAAAATTATTTGAAAACTTATCCAGATGTTTGCCGATATATGTATTTAGTTTATCTAATACTAGAGTCTGAGACTGAGTCAGCATATTTTTCACAATATCTTCGTAATTTAGTACTTTATGGTTACAAGCTTAAGTTTTTGGAATCTTTATATAATCTGTATCTCTCATTAATTGTCGTATTTGGGGACGATTAAATATTATATTTCATTTTTCAAACTTTACATATAAGCTTCAGAAACTTTCTACAACCACTTATAATTAAAAAAATATTCGTGCTCCTCCATCACTTTGTGAAAATGCTTTGTCATTCCTAACGTGATAGAGAAAAAGTATTAAGTCACTGAGAACATATTGAGCAAATAACTTTGGAGGAGATGTTTCAACCTCCGATTCACTGGTAGAATTTACCGATTTCTGAGAACTTGGTGACATCAGTATTTCTGAGTTCACGTTCTTGAAACGTAATTTGAGAGTTTCTTGGCGTAACGACATTTTGTAGACTGTAAGTCGAGATATTTTATCGTTTAATTTGAGATAATAAAATCTTAAAATCTTCCTTATACTTTTTTGCATATTTTCAGTAAGAAGCGTAAGCGTGGGGATAACGCGATCTCTGTATGTGCGAAAAAGGTACGTAAAACCGTAATCATGTTTGGAAAAATAATTTTTTTGATCACAATAAGAGATGTGTAATAATCATAAAAAAAGAATACATTCAAACATATTAAGCACAAATCATCAAAACTTGCTAATATATCCAAAGCAACAAGAAAAAGTTATGTTTTTGTAGAGCTGTTCTATTTTCTTCGTTGAGGGCTCTGTATAATTTAAATTTAAAGCCACTTTATTATAATTTTTTAATATAGTGGCAACACGCACATTATGCTAAAGATACGCTGTGCTAAAAAATAGCGGCGGAGTACTTTAATATTCCAACACTGTCGGCTAATAATCGACATCCTGTTCAAGGTTCATAGTAATAGCGAACTCAACACCAATGTGATTTGAACGTTTACAGAACCGTCTCTGAACTGGAAATGATTCGAGAGGATTGTTGTCTCTCAGATGAAGATTACATCAGCTTAAGGCTATAGTTTTTGATTCTCAAATCCTTCGATTAGGTCGAATTCAAAATCGAGGAAAGTGATAATGAATAAATTCGGAGTGCAGTATTATTATTGCATTTTCATATTCTTGGTTATATTAGTGCTGATTGTGTTTATTTTAAATAAAAATTGTAATTTAATTGGAAAGACGTTGTCGTTGATTACAAATAAAAATTCCTTTTGAATCTTAATATTTTTTATTTTTTTCGTTTTAAAATTATGTCATCACATAAAATGCAAAATTACTTAGCATCAGATTTCATAAGCTTACAGGCGAAGGAAAAGCGTTATAATAGAAACCACTCATATCGAGAATAATTTGGAGTTTTGGTTATAAAATGGTTATATTTGACAGCGGAAGTTAAAATTTTAACGCTATTTACATACATACATATGTACATATGTGTAATATGATGTAGTGAATCGTAAGTAATAGAGAATTCAATTACGTTCTTTCCAATGTTACGTTGTTTTGCATTTTAGGTGACAATGTTTATTTTATCATATTTTTGAATTATTTTTATTTTGATTCGGACATTTCGCATTTTTAAAACAAATTTTTGTATGTGTCTGTATTTTTGCAGACAGTTTTATTTAAAACTGATTTAAATATTTCTCCTCAAAACATTTCTTCCGAATTAAAAAAATCACTGTAAATGCAAACACTTTAACCATCAAGTTTTCAGTTAGATATTATGCGGTTTATTGCGAATAATCGCTTCACTTGCAATTCACTTTTAATACATTTTTGTATTGTAGATCCATATGTCATGCACGAAATTACACGTAGGGCAAAAATAAGATCTTTTTTTTTTTTTTTTTAGTAAAAGACCACCACACCAATTGAGAAGTTAATAACAATAAGCACAATAAAAAAATTCGCAAGTGATCGCGCGTGTGATCAATTCAGCGGCGGCTTTGCGAATTCGCACAGAACACAAAACACTTGTTTTTACGTATGTACATACATAAGTATGTACATATGTATTTATAATTAGTTAGTAATTATTCACCAACAGCTTAGCAATTACCCAAAAGCCAATTAGGGTATGTATTTTTAGAGCAACCGTCGGGTTCCAGTAATGCAGACACGCATGAATAGCTTTAGGACCTAGTACGTATGCGATTTTTCTATAGTAATAGTAGTTTTTTTTTGCGTGTACAAATTAAACTTAGTACGCGAATATGTGCGATGATGCGATGCGAGTTGAGCTATTACTCAATCGAATTAGAATTACACCGCGCACCGTTTAGAAAAGAACTGAACGCAACGCAACGTTGAGCGGACGGCGCAGACAACTGAAAATTCTTCATTATGAGCAAGAAACGCCGCTGCCAAACTACAAATATTGTATTTGTGACGCCAACAAAAACAGCAGCAACAGCATTCGCCAATATGCGAATTATTAAGTAAACACATGTGGCAGCGCGGCAGTGGCGTCGCACCAACAACACACTACAATTAGCAATAGCAACAACAACAAATGAAAACGACGTAAAGTGCGCAAAAAAGTATGCGATGCGAGCGGCAGCAGCAGAAAATTTACAAAAATAGTTGAAAAAATGGCAAACAGCAAATGCCATTAGAGCGCTTGAAGGCGCGCAGCACACGTAGGGGAAGGGGATAAGCTTTGGAGAGGGGAGAGCGCGGTATTTGCGGTGAGCGCACACCGTCAGAGAAAACGGTAGGCGCGCGCGCGTGTGTGTATCAAAACCGAACTGAACCAAACTGAATTGCGCTGAAACAAACGAAAAATTCGCAAAGAGTAGCAGCGCACAGCTCTGTCGACGTGTGAAGTTGGCAGCACCAATGCTTAGCGCTAGCATACAGTGCCGCGACGGCACAGCTTGTCAAACATTATCTGCAACTCAGCGGCGAAGTGTAAAAATGGCACTTTGGTAATGCGAAAATTAGGACACGAGAAACGCGCGCGACAGCAGCGTTGCGTCGCTGCCAACGTAGAGCAACAGGCAATGAATGATTGCGACGTTGAGCGCTCTCACTCGCATGCGAAATCTACAAACGGTATTTCAACGTACGTTAACTGTATGAATATGGCATTGGGAGAGCGTGGCGAGCGCACCATTAACAATAACAGTGCCGGAGCTTTGCAAAGAGCGCGCCGCCGGCAAATAAGAACCACAGCAAGACAGCTGTGAAGGAATGAGCACGCATTTGCAAATAGCAAGCTGATGAGGGGAGAGAAGGTGAGCGAAAAATTTGCACATGAGTCGCAATGCGGTGCGCATTGAGCATTAGCGATCGTCATTAGTTAAGTGGAGCGCTTAGTGTAGTGTTACCAGATATCGCTTATTTGCAAAACACATAAACTTTTTCGTCACTCAGTAACTGCTTTAGTATTGTGGTTACAATGTAAAGACAAATTGGGGAGTAAGTGAACATATTTGTAGATAGTTGAGAAACTTATGTAATGAAAGTATTAGTTTTTTATAGAAACGTCTGGCCACCTTTAAACTCGTCATTGCTCATGCTCGGTGCGCGTCATCATCTCTACGCCAGTGTTGTTGGCGAACGCAAGTGGCGCATTTGCTACAAAACGAGAGAATTGCAAAATTTGAGCAAATTGTTTACTAAGCTTGCGAATCGTGTAAGTATGCGCTCGTGAGCTGTAGAAGGCCATTCGGCTGCATGCGCCGTCACCGTCGTCGCTTTGGCCTCGAAAGCAGTTCGGCTAATGGGGCGGTTTTACATATTAATATTATATATTTTACATAAGTATTTCATTTTGTACGAATTTTGCGGAAGATCGCGTGAAACCGAATTGGGCCCTGCGGGGAGGTTTTTTTTGGCGCTGATTACTTTTGTTATCTACATGTACATATGTACATATGTATGTATTTGCTATGTTAAAGAATAATTTGCATATGGTTGCGAGATACGAGGGCGCAGGTAGTGAAAAAATATTTAAGGGATACTTGTTTAATTTATAGATATTTAAATATCTATGGCCTTATCTGAAATTCTGTACTTTCAACGACGATGTATTATAACATATGAACATCTGCCAGAAAAGTACAAACTTGATTTGGTGCGTAACAGATCATAGAGGCCAGTGTTTTCACAAATAACATTATGCAGCTGATATTTTTCTCTCAATATTGACACTATATGGCGGAGAATTGTCATTTTGCCTGATACTGATCACAAATATTTGAGCTTATCTCAATTGGTAGCCACTTTTACCATTTGGTTCCAAAAAAATGTCACATTATCCTGTACTTGACGGTATATTTAATTTATCCCAAGTTCTGGACCAAGGTAGAAAATACTATTTGTAGACCCTTAGACAAATTAGTCCAATCGTGAAAATTGAAACGTTCCATTTTTGGCTCAATGGGTATGTAAACAAGCAAAATTGCCACATTTGAGATGAAGAGCAACCTGAAGAGACTTAAGAACTGGCATTTCATCCAGAAAATACAACAGTTTGGTGTGCTTTTAAAGACCGGTGGAATAATCGGTCCATATTTCTTCAAAAATCGTGCCGGTGAAAACGTAACTGTCAATGGCGACCGTATTCGCGCTATGATAACCGACTATTTGATGCCTGAAATTGAAGCTCGTGATCTCGGCAACATTTGATTTCAATCAGACTACGCTACTTTCCACACATCGCATCAATTAATGCATTTACTGAGAAAACACTTTGGTGAAAACCCTAAAATAGGAATCAACGGATGGACCATCTAAGACGTAGCCGCGGCAAACATTTGAAAGAGATAATCTTCAAAAAATAAACGCCAAAAAATGTTCTTTCAAGGATAATTAATATTCCCCATTAGATTTGAGGTTTCTGTTTTTCCTTTGAAAAAGTAGGGAACCTCAAAATTAATCTCTCAATATGGTAAAATAAGTTTTATCCTTAAGAATTATTGGCAGTTCTAACAAAAATATTCAAATACCGATATAATCACTCAGCAGATCGGCTTCGCATCACATTTATTCTAGTATATAATGCGTGTCCTCAGAGACGCCGTACAGTGCGTGGCCTCCAAGATCGTGTGATTTAACATCGCAGGATTATATTTTGTATGAGATTCCACAATCTGCGCCAACTGTGTGGAATATTAAAGCCCACCGTTAACAAACTAATTGAAGCATATCAGTATGGCTCCGGGCATGAAAAAGCAAGAACTGACCAGACATTCACCATGCGCCAAATCTTGGAAAAGACCCGAGAAAAGGGAATCGACACACACCACATATTCGTCGATTTCAAAGCTGCTTTTGACAGGACGAAACGAAGCTACCTTTGCGCCGCTATGTCTGAATTTGGTATCTCCGCAAAACTAATGCGGCTGTGCAAACTGACGTTGAGCAATTTCAAAAGCTCTGTCAGGATCGGGAAGGACTTTTCCGAGCCGTTTGATGCCAAACGAGGTTTCAGACAATGCGACTCCCTATCGTGCGACTTCTCCAATCTACTGCTGGAGAAAATAATTCGAGCTGCAGACAAACAAAGACCAACTCTACAAGTCACTCATCATCTCCGTCCTACTGTGTGGTGTAGCGGTATGGATGACAACATCTGATGAGTCGTCGTTAAGAGTTTTCGAGAGAAAGGTTCTGCGGAAGATTTATGGTTCTTTGCGTGTTGGCAACGGCGAATACCGTAGTCTAGGGAACGATGAGGTGTATGCTATATACGACGACATTGACATACATAGTTCAGCGAATTAATTACGCTGGCCAGGTCATGTCTTTCGAATGGATGAAAACACTCAAGCTTTGAGAGTATTCGACGCAGTACCCACCGGAGAAGCAGAGGAATAGGAAGACCTTAATTAGTTGGAAAGATTGGGTGCAGAAAGACGTGTCTACATTTGGAATCTCCAATTGGCGCCAAACAGCGAAAAGGAAGAACTACTGGCGCGCTGTTGTTAACTCGTCTATAACCGCGTAAGCGGTGTCTACACCAATAAAGAAGAAGAAGATTTGGATTTTCATAACGTTCCCAACAACTAATAGACTTATTTTTTCCAAAAAAATGCTTTATTTTCATTGAACCATATTCGATTATTTAATACTTGGGTCCAATACTTTGCAACTATCTCTAAAAAATTAGAAATATATACAGTCGAATCTCGTTAATTCAAACCTACGATAATTCGAAGCTCTCTATAATTCAAAATTATCACAAGTTCCCTACAGAATATCTTTATATTTCGAACTAAATCAATACATTTTTATGCACTTGCTAATTCGAACGAAAAAATCATTACTATCTAACAAAACGACGCGTTAATTCGAACTCATGGACGTCCAAAACTCGACAATTCAAAGTTGTAGAGAGAAAGAGGCGGAAAGATTGTAAGTAAATTTTGCGACAAGTTCAAACATGTACCAACGTACACGAGCCTTTGTTTTTGTTATGATTAGTTTGACAATTTGACACACACTTCTCACAAAAGCGTTTGTTTGAGAAAATTAATGCTGCTCAAACTGCTGGAGTACGAAAAAGATGTACTAAAGGTGAATTTCCTCGTCTGGAAGCGAGCCTGGTCAATTGAAGACCTTGATTGAAAAATATGATGCCCGAGACATTTTTAATACTGATGAAACTGGCCTATTTTTCAAATATTTAACGGACAATACGCTTACTTTTTAAAGATGAAAATGTCATGGGAGAAAACTCAGTAAAGAGGGGTTGACAGTTCTACTTGCAGTAAATATGGACGGATCGGAAAAACTTAAACCTTTAGCGATAGGAAAAGCAATGAAACCGCAAAAACAGCAAAAACAAAAAAGCTTGGTATCACGTTTCTGACAGCTGTTGTAACACCTCTAACGATTCTCAACTGCTTCAAAAAATCCGGTTTCTTATAAGAAGATCTTCCAATTCTTGTGGATGATAAAGAATCAGCAATGGAACCATTAGTTGACATCAGCGGTGTGAGTTTTTCTGACTTTGTTTGAAAATGTTGCTATCTCAGGTTCACTAGCCGATGACGAAATTTTATCTGCGACAGATACGAATGAAAAAAGTAACGCTGAAGATGAGAACGATACATCAGAACATTTGGCAGAGGTGTCAGTTAAGGAAGCTAGATCCTCATTCGATACCTTACAAAGCTTCTGTCTACAAAACGAAAGTGATAATAAAGCATTTAATTTTTCTCTTAAAAAAAGTTATTGAGCAGTCTGAGCAGCAGCAATGTGCTTTGAAGCAAGCCAGTGTAAAGAGTTCTTTCGAAAGATTAATTAACTCACATTATGAATACATAGGTACATATGTATGTATTACCTCTAAACATTTGACATTGTTAAAGAGTAGCAGTTAATAAATAATAATTGATCAACACCTAATAACTAGAAGTTTTATATATTTTCTCTCACAAATTTCGAACCATTTGATATTTCAAACACTCAAGAATTCGTAATATTTTAAAAGTCCCTCGAGTTTCGAATTAACGAGAGTCGACTGTACATACATACATATATACCAATAATAGGTAAGTCCAAATTGAGCAATTGAATATGCAAATCGGAAGCTGAATCGAATTTGGCCCTCTCGAATTGTGTATTTCTGTGCGCTTACTGGAATTGTTTTTATGTCTTTTGTGTATTGCTTTGTATTTAATTACTGTTCAATACGAAATTTATGCCATACAATTGAGATCAGGTAATTAAATAAGGAACGTAAAAATCGTTTAATGATATTTTGGCATGACGCGGTACCTTCACGATGTGCCAAAACACACACAAACACGCGCGGTCGCGAGTGCTTGCAAGCACGTTTCGCATGCCCGCTTGCGCGTGGACCCCTCCCAATGGCTTGGCAACAAAGCAGATCGCTGTGAATAGGAGAGAAAAAACTGCCAGCTGTGACAGCGATATTAATCGAATAACTCCTTTTACAGCAGCGAAAGCCTTGGCACACTCTACTCCCAGCGCGACACCGCTCCCATGCGTTGCCCACAAGCGCATATCGTAGGCTATGAACTGCTCACTTACATACCTGCGCTTTACTATTTTAGTCAGTAAGATTTGTATGCGCCACCAACAAAAACAAAAAACACCATGCAACTAGATATATTTGTAGAGCGTGAACCTTAGCGAACGCGCCCCAATGCACGAGTTGCGACGGATACACATAGTTAGACAAAAGTGATCGCTTACAAGGCGACATACATACATACATGCACAAACAATTGTGTGCGCATGTAAACATACATAAATAGTATTATCAACGAGCGTGAGAACTTGCAGGGGGGCGCCGGCTTTTTGCGCGCACTTTGCTGCCGCTGCTGCGCGTTCTTACACCTTAAATGGTGTCGCATTGCCGTTTTTATTACTTTGTCATATGCTCAATTGCCGGCAAAGAAAATTGAGAAAAAAACAATGCCGGCATTTAAAAATCACTGCGCAGTCTCACAAGCGCACACATACACACATATTCATGGTGAGGCCTTCCCTTTTGCGCGCTCATGACCTAATCTACTATTAATCGCCGCTAAATCGTTAAATCAGCGGCTTGTAATAAGCGCCGCGCCACACACACATGCTCAGAAACAGCAACCAAGCCGCTTACTTACTATCAATGCCGCCCGGAACGCTGTGCGCCACCCCAGCTCTTGCTACTGGCACCGCACTAGCTCGCTTGTACGTTGACTTTGAGTACTTTGACACCTGACTGCGCGGCGGCAGTCCCCTTGCGCGCGCCTCTTTAGCTGCGCTGCGAAATTGGCGCGCACACACACAAACAAGCGGTAGCAAAAAAAAAAAAAAATAGACAAATGAAAAAAATTTCACGAAAAACGCATTTAAATCGAACTATTGCGCAATGCTAGCAAGTGCCGAAGCTGCTTAGATCAGAAGTGAACCTTGTAGTACCAGTTTTGGTCCACGAGTTGCGCGCTTCTAGGTATCGTACATAGTTAAAATGCTGTCGGCCGCTACTAATCGGTGTACTACGTGTGTATTTGAGTACTAATGCTTTAATGGGCATGCCTTCATACACACATAAATACATAAATATACCTATATTACGATGCATTCACATGTATGTTTGTTGTTTTTTAGGAATGCATGTGTGTATTACGTTTTTAGAGTACAAGTGTTGGCCTTTAACTTTAGAAGCGTTTTTGGTATTTCGGTTTAATTAAGAGATTCAAAAGAATTACAGCTATGGCGCTGGCGATTTTTAAGTTTAAATCAAATCCAATCTTGACAGAAGTTTGGTTATTCATTTAGTATCCGTAGTTTTGACAAATTTTAGGATACGTAGGCGCGTTTTATATTTCGGGATTTGGCAACTTACAACTTTATCGTAAAATTTGAAATTTTTGACGTTATTCATACTTAGAACTGGTATATAAACCAGCGCTGTTATTTACAGTAACTTAAAATCTCGGCCAAAAATGGCATTAAATCGCAAATACTTTCGCGCGTTAATTTTTTAACTACTCTCGACGAGGATTAATCCTGCAACAGTGCATCGAGGAATTTCAATAAATTTTTAACGTTGAAGCACCATCAAAGACCAGTGTTTATTGACGGTATGGTGAAAACAATCGAGGTCGTAGATCACTCCAAGACTAATTTCGTGAAGTTCGTCCAAAACCAGTTATTGTTTCGGAATTATGCTGTGCGAAAATGGATTTGGCAAGATTGTCATGTGATCTATCGTGAGATTGAGACAACATTAGGCATTGGTGGCACTAGCACACATTCAATATTGCATGAACATTTGACCGTAAAAAAAATTGTTCACATTGAATCCCCCACAATTTCGCTATCGCTCAAAAACGGCTCGTGTCGATTGGTCGAGCGAAATGTTAACAAAATACGACTAGCACCGCTAGTGCTTCAAAAAACGTCTATGATATCGGGAAAGGCGATCAATCATTGATTTATGCGTATGAACTTAAAAGTAAAACTAAGAGGTCAAAACTTTTCGGCACCTGAATAGGCGGATTGAGCGCATCAACCGTATGTTGAGCCTATGTTTAGGAGAGAACTGAATCAGCGTGTCAAAAGTACTTCAAAAATTAGTTCAGTCGCATGCAAAAGTATATGGATCTTAATAGAAATTACTTTTAAAACAAGTAATCGATTTGCGATGATTACCATTTTTTGTTCTTCTCTAATACCGAAATAAAAAAGAAGACCCTCGTATATAAAGATCACGAAACATTAGACCTTAAAATAGTATTCACCTTTAATATCTTCCATTTTGCGTCAAGTTTAACTCTAAATTTCTTTTTGCTAAAGAGGTGTTTGATGAAAAACTAACTATCGTCGTGCACTCTGTATTGGCTAAGTGCCAATGAATGATTATTATACTTTGGCTGAACTTATGATTTATTCACGATAATAAAATTCACCAACTTGAAGATCACAAATTCGAGCCAATAGTACTTGATCGGTTGGTTCGGAAAAATGACACCAGTAGTGCAATTTTATATCGATCGCAACTGGAACAAAGGGGGGTCGTAGTTTTTACTTTGTTTTAAGCGAGGTTGAAGAACTGAAAAATTTTATTTATGTATTATACATATGTACATATATTGTAGTTGCCGATGAGAAACTTTTGGTAAGTATTTTTCATTGATTAATATATAAATGAACTCTGTCACAAGTTTTTCAATTTGATTGAGCGCTATTTTGAGATAGTGAACGAAGGAAGATTGTTTGTCGCCAGCAAGTTTTTTGATTGGTACAAACCCGACCCTCTTGGTCGGAAAGCCTTAACGATGACCCACGTCTAGGACTGCCATAAACATCAACTGATGGTCAACACGTCAATAAAATAAAGGAATTGCTGTTTGAGAATCGACAATTAACAGTCAGAGTTCTTACTGGCTTCATTGGATCAGTGAGAACCATTTTGAAGGATCAATTCGACCTAAGAAAAGTGAAAGCATGATTGTTTCCCAAATCACTAAATTTTTTTCGAAAAACAGCGCCGCGTTAAGGTCTGTGAAACAATGCTTTTCGACTACCAGGATGTCATGAAACGTATTATTATTGGCGATGATCTTGAATCTATGCTAGCGACCTGGAGACATACGATGAATCGGCCGAATATCGTTGCAAAGGCGAACCGAAGGCGAAAAAAAAACGTCAAAGCAGGCGAAAATTCAAGGTTATTTGACAATTTTCTTCGATTATCGAGGTGTAGTGCACTCCGAATTCATTCCGTCCAGCCAAACTTCCAAACAGGAATACTATATGAGTGTTATGCGTAGTTTGTGCGAAGGTGTTCGTAAAAAGAGGCCGGAATTGTGAGCCGACAGCTCTTGGTTTTGCACCATAATAATGCACCGTCGCATACTGCATTGATTCTTTGTGAGTTTTTAGCCAAATTTTCAACAAATATGGTATCGCAATCACCATATTCACCTGATTTAGCTCCCTTTGACTGAAATCGATTTGAGTCAATTGAAGAAATTAAACGTTGAAGGCTATTCCGGAAATTGACTTTAACAATTGTTTCGAGGATTAAGAACAAGTGTATAAGGGCCAAGAGGGAACAGAGTTTTAAAATTATGAACAAATTCTTACTATTTTTTGCTCATAGTAGTACATACAGACAGCCGTAGGTATATATGTTTGGTGTTGTGTCAGATACGCTCTCCACATGCCTAAATAATCAGTGGAAGGGACGCAAGCGGTTCCAAACGTAATGAAAGTTTGTTTGATCTTCCATCGTATTTTTTTCAACGGTAATCACTAAATTGTCTATTTGCATTGGGCCCACACTCAGTCTGTCAATCAGAGGTGCTCGGTAGAGGCGAGTATCAACTAATGTGCAAATTTGTTACTCCCTTTGTCATGGCCCATAGACATACAGACATATAGTATATGCATTTGTTGTTCGAGAGAAATTCCATTACATCATGGAACGGGAAATAAGTATCGCCTGATTAATAAAAATGGAATATACGTACGTGTGTAGTAACCAATGAGTAATCGATATTCGCAACCTGATATAAACGTAAGAAAGCTCAAAGGTAAAAGCTAAACTGTAAACTGTGTACTTTTAACACAAAGACAGCTAGTAAAATTTGTTTCTCAAGACATTACTTAAATTACATAGTTTTAAAGAAGTTTACCACTAAAATTTTTTAAGAAGAGTTGCCATCCTATTTTAATTCAATTAAAATGTTTATACAAATTAATGTAAAACATAATTAGTAAAATCGCTGTAATATATTCAGCTTTGGCTTCAGCTGCAGTTAATTACACATTGGGCCAACTGGATTGGATACTTGGAAATACGAAAAACCACGGTGGATTAAAAGTATTTTCGATGACTACATACATAGCCGGTCCATAAGATCCAACACGAAAATTTTCAAGCATTGTTTCTTTAACTTACTAACTGAGGTTGCATGAGACAAATTTCCGATGACTTCACGACCTTCAATGCATGCTTTGTGCTCCTACTTGTGTTTGTGGGCCAGTCTGGGTTCAATTTGATTAGACCAATTTAGATTACCAATCCCACGCAGAATAACTGTAGCCAACAGGTGCTACTTCTGACTGAGAGGGCAATTGACAGTTAAAGTCCTCTCTTGAAGAAAAAAGACCAGACTCTACAAGTCACTCATTATACTCTGCTACTATATGGTGTCGAGGCATGGATGATGTTTACGAGTTTTCGAGAGAAAGGTTCTGCGGAAGATTTGCAATCCTTTGCGCACGGGCAACGTCGAACATCGCAGCCAATGGAACGACGAGCTTTACGAGATATACGACGGCGAATTAAGAGACAGCAGCTACGCTGGCTAGATCATGTCGCCTGAATGGATGAAAACACTGCTGCCCTGAGTATATTCGACGCGATAATCGCTGGGGGAAGTAGAGGAAGAGGACGACCATATGGAGAAGGATCTGGCTCTACAGCGAATGGGAAGTACGACTGGCGCACTGTTGTAAACTCGGCTCTAACCGCTAAGCTGTGTCTGCGCCAATAAAGAAGAAGAAGAAGAGGAATAAGAATTAAGATTACCTAGTTATAGATATTTTTTCTAGCGCATAGTTATGGTGATCTTATATAATTATACCCTGAACAGGGTATATTAAGTTTGCCACGAAGTTTGTAACACCCAGAAGGAAGCGTCGGAGACCTTATAAAGTGTATATATAAATGATCAGTATGTTGAGCTGAGTCGATTTAGCCATGTCCGTCTGTCTGTCTGTCCGTCTGTCAGTCCGTCTGTATATATACGAACTAGTCCCTCAGTTTTTAAGAGATCATTTTGAAATTTTGCAAACGTCATTTTCTCTTCAAGAAGCTGCTCATTTGTCGGAACTGCGGATATCGAACCACTATAACATATAGCTGTCATACAAACTGAATGATCGGAATCAAATGCTTGCATAGGAAACTTCCTCATTTGATGATATATCTTCACGAAATTTGGTATGAGTTATTGTTCATAGAAATAATGTAATCTCCGAAGAAATTGTTCAGATCGGCTCACTATAGTATATAGCTGCCATACAACCGAACGATCGTAATTAAGTGCTTGTATGGAAAACTTTCGTATTTGACGTGGTATCTTCACGAAATTTGACATGGAATACTGCTTAATGTAATAATTTAATCTCTGAAAAAATTGTTCAGATCGGATTACTATAGCATATAGCTTCCATACACACTGAACACATAGTTACTAAAAGAAATACACCTGTGAAGGGTGTATTAGCTTCGGTGCAGCCGAAGTTAACGTTTTTCTTGTTATACTATTTGTTTGTTCGAATCGTCACCCTCTAAAGTTAAGCGTGAAGTGGTACCGAAGACCCTTCGCCCCATGGCATATATCCAAATCCCACTCCAAAAGTTTTCACATGTCAACGGTAATAATGAGGAAACCTGCCATCGGTTTCTCATTATGAAGCTACAAGTAGAAAATAGTAGAGTACAATAGCCAAAAGTGAGCGAAAATCGTAACTGTAAAAGGTAAAAAAAGGTAAAATGTTGGTTTGCTGCCTTCAAACGTCCAAACTGCCTACGAAAATTGTGGTAAAAATACTTGTAAATACGAATTACAATACAATATAAATGGGCCATTGAAGAGTGTATGTACTTATACATTGTTGTTGTTGCGTTATTTTACTAAGTTATGCGGGAATGTGGGCGTTCTTGTAAGTGAACGAAATAGGTTTGGAAATAATAAAATAAAACTACTACATATACATATATCTAAATATTCAATGATCTTCAGTGGGTGTTCGTATGTATGCATGTACGCGTGTGTGTGTTTGATAATTGTCGTACATTCACCTCGGCGGAAAAAGTGGAGCAAGTCGAGTAGATCGTAAACAAACGCAAATGCTAAACATGAGTATGTTATGTACATATGTATGTTTGTTTGTTTGTGTGTAAATATGTATGTGTGTTTTGTGTAGTTTGTATATAGGTTTGTGGTAGGTGTGAATGCGTACACGCGTAATTGTGGTAAAAGTAAACACATATTTGGATATGTGCTCGCTTACTTACATACATACAAACATCTATACGTATTCATTTTGGCTTTTAATTAACTTGCACCCATATTTGTTGGCACATAACTGAAGTAATAATGGCTGTACTTGAAGGGAGAAATTCGGCACTAGAAGAGTTACTGACATTTTACGCGTGTGAACTGCTTCTTCATCCATAATGAAGATCGTAATTGCTCACAACAAAACTACAATTTCGATAATTACTTAACTGAAACCAACTTCAGCTTTTATTGTGTTTTATTTTATGTGTATATAACGGGTCAACTCCATCTAAGAATATCGGTCGTTGCTGGTTCAGGCAATAAATTCCGTTAAGAGGCTTCACACCAAGTAATTTACCATAGTGCCGAACAGTAAAGTGGTAACTTAAGATTGAAGTCGAATTCATAATAATAATACCCAACGATTACCCTCCTCCCGACCAACCGATGCGAGGGGCGCAATCCGCGAACGAGCGGAATTAGCCGAGTCATAAAAGGCAAGAGAGTTTGAAGTGTTGCGATCTTAAGCTGCTCAGCTACAGAAACAAAAATTTCAACAGCCAAAATTAAGAATTATATTAAAGTTTGTAATTTTTTAAATGTTACTTGTTAAGAGTAGATAAAATAATTTTTTTAATGGTAAAGAGTGAGTCTGTTAGATCAAATGTGCTGGAATGAGAATTGAAATCATGACATATACGGCGGAATGGTTCGTTTAACTCAAAATTTGTTCTAGAAAATTTAAAAAGTAAGGGTCTAAACTGCTTGGTAGAGCGAGCGGGAACTTTAAAATTAATATCAGATAAGAGAGATGGGCTACAGACTGACCCATTCATGAGTTTTACAAGAAATATTATACCAAACATCTCCCCACGACTAGCGAGTATCGGGAGATTTATAAGTTTTAACCGTTTAGTGTAAGGGGGAAGATTTAAACTGGAATCCCAATGCAAATGATTTAGGGCAAAAAGTAAAAATTGTTTTTGAACGAACTCTAACTTATCCGAATGGACTTGGTAACTAGGGTTCCAAACCACAGAAGCATACTCTAATATAGGCCTCACCAGAGATGTAAAAAGAATTTTTGTGGTAAACGGATCTCTAAATTCTTTAAACCAACGTTTAACAAAACTAAGAGCGCCTTTAGCTTTAAAAACCGTGGAAGATGCGTGAAGATTAAAATTGAGTTTGGGGTCCATAGTTACTCTCAGATCAACAAACCTGCATACTTGCTCCAACTTAAAGTTTTGTATTGCGTATGAAGTAGGGTCTACAGCTCTACGTGAAAAGCACATCGTTTTGCATTTTCTAAGGTTCAATGGCATGTCATTTCTATCACACCAAGAAACTAGGTTGTTTAAGTCTGTTTGCAACTGACATCTTTCGCTGTTTGAATTATGCGTTTTAAAAAGTTTTACATCGTCAGCATATAATAAAACTTTTGAAAACTTAACAACAGATGATATGTCGTTAATAAATAACAAGAACAGAATTGGACCAAGATGGCTACCTTGAGGAACGCCTGAAGGAACATTGATTATGTCAGAAAAAGTATCGTTAAATATGACTTGTTGAATTCTATTACTAAGATAAGAAGCAACCCATTTTAGAAATATTGGTTGAAAACCAAGAAGATCAAGTTTATTCAAAAGAATTGAATGGTTTACTTTATCAAAAGCTTTACTAAAATCTGTATATATAACATCAGTATTCTTATTCTCCCTAAAGCCCGTTGATACATGTGATACAAATTCAAGCAAATTAGTTATTGTAGATTTCCCTTTACGAAAACCGTGCTGAGAACAAGAAATTAGTGGAGAGATCTGGAAGGTTATGTCGTCAGTTATAATTGCTTCAAAAAGTTTAGGTATTGCAGACAACTTTGCTATTCCCCTATAGTTTT
This sequence comes from Bactrocera neohumeralis, assembly GCF_024586455.1. Lineage (NCBI taxonomy): Eukaryota > Metazoa > Arthropoda > Insecta > Diptera > Tephritidae > Bactrocera > Bactrocera neohumeralis. The sequence goes on from NC_065919.1 coordinate 44,993,906, forward strand.
CAATAGATGACCTAAATCCACTCTTATGTAAAGGAATTATAAATGACTTTTTCCATATGGATGGAAATAAGCCTTGCATAAGAGATGAATTAAATAGTTTTGTTAGGGGTTGGTATATATATTTGGCACATTTCTTAAGAAAGCATGAAGGAATCATATCTGGGTCAAAATTGTATGATTCTTCTAACATATTTAACTGATATACTATAAGACGTCTGCTTCGGAAATGGTAGGTGCATTAATGACAGAAATCGGACATAATTTGTGCTGATGCGGAACATTTTTTGGAGATTTTAGAGAGTAATTGGACCTAAAGAATTCAGCGAACATATTAGAAATGGTGTGATTGTCACTAGACATACTAGACTTATATTTCATAGCGGAAGGAAAATTAGAAATCCTGCATTTGGAGTTGACGAAACCATAGAACAATTTTGGATTACGTATACTATTATTTTTTACTTTATTTATATAATTATTATAATATATTTTATTATAACATTTAATTGATGTGAATAACTTCGTCCAAGCTTGAAGATTAACTCTTACGCTAATTATATCCATACAAGGTGGACTAATTCACCGTCTTCGAAGGCTTTTGACCTTCCTTCAGGTCGTTAACATCGGATTCACCGTCTTTGAAGCGAGAAAAAAAGTTTATGACACATAAAAAAAGTCACTAACGTAAAAACTAATTTTTTCACGTGTCTAGATTTAGTTTATCATGTTTTGGTTATTTCAAAATCGATCACCACTAACTGCTGCAGACCCACCTATTGACAAACAGTGGGAACTTAGTTGCGCACATAATATGACATTTGGGAATTGACATAGTCGTCAACTGTCTCGCAAACTAATTGCGTAATATTAACGGAATTTTAAATAATACGAGTATTAGCTCATTTAGTTAGATCCGACATAAATATTAGAAATATTTCAAATAGGAAAGAACAGATAACACAGATCCGGACAAGCGACAACTTTCTTTCGAAATTGATTGAAATCGGTATACATTGAATATGAAGATATCGTAGCTTATAGTTGACTTTATGCCATATACTTGGAAAGCATATGAGATATTGTTTTAAAAATAAAAATAGTTCAAATTGATCCATGTCTTCTCTTGGCCTCCTTGTAAGGGATTATTCTCGAGTCAACGGAGTAACTTTACAATAAAATAACAGAAGGTAACTCGCTCGTTAAATCCTAAACAGGGAATATTAAGTTTGCCATGAAGTTTGTAATACCCAATAGGAAACGTCGAATACCGTATAAAGTATATATGGGAGTATAAATGATCAAGTGATGTCGGTTTCGCAACATGGTCTCTGTCTGTATATACGCGATCATGAGATATTAGGTTGTCAAATAACTCCCATCCGACTTTTTGTCTTTTGAATCGTATCTGCCAATGCTATACATCTTTGAAAGGTCTTGACATAACCTACAAAACGACGCTATGCATGATTAGTTTGGATATTGCGTTCAACAGTTATAGACGTGTAAACATGGAGTTCACTGACGTCGAAATTGGCGCTATTTTAAAGTTTTCCTTCGTTAAAGGCAAATCCGCTAGAGGAGGGTATTATGAAGTTGGCGTCTAGATGGAAACAGATTATCAAACGAAACGGCGCATATTTAAACTAAATCCGAACACTGTAACACTTTTCATAAAGCATTCAATTAAGAGCAAAAAAGCGGATAATAAAGTTTTGCATACGGTCCTTGCTCCCATTAAAGTTGCTTTGATAAGAAATCTTCAGGAAATTTGACACGGATTATTGTTCAAAAATCTCCATAAAATATAGCTTTTTTATTAAGTCTTATAATTTTGCCAAAGCCAACGTTTTTCTTGTTTTGCATTAATTTGAGATTACTTCGGCTCTTAGCTTCGCCAAATAAATTCGCTTTATTATTCAAACCAAACAAATAATAATTGTATACTTTTAAGTAGCAAGAAGTTGAGAAAGTTGGTAACCGTTAAGTAAATAGATTCTGATGTTTTGATTCTTCTGATCTTTGATTCCGTTAAGAATATGTAATATCAGTTTGTTCGAAAAGTGTTACAGAACATAGAAATAAAAGGAAGTTTTTACAATATTCCCAATTTCGAGACTCAAAGGTCTATATTTGAATTGCGAAACTTTGAAAAGCGCAAAAATTATTTTATTGTTTATGACTGAATGTCTCGAAAAAATCGGTTTAATGCAATACCCAGTCGCTTGCGGCGCAGTATTGAGCTCCTTGACATGTTCCGATAACCCTGAGTAACGTTTTGGGCAAAAAAGTGGTTACACTACCAACAAATCATCAAGTTTTTCCAACTAATGGTTACTAAATTAATTTGAATAATTTTCAAATTCAATTATTATAATTATTTCCAGCTCTTGAGCGAGCCAATTTAAATAGCGATTGCAATTTAATTATGCTTACTAATAAAACCAACTAATAAACATTTGCCGGTGCATAAATCTACGTGTGTATGTGTGCGATTGTTTGTGTGTGTTAACCGAAGTGCATTTGTAATTATGTTTATAGGTAATACCACTAATGTTTGTAAACTCGATTAATTTGCGCTGATTTTTTTTATTGTGTTTACACAAATTAATTCAACGGCATTCCACACCATTTAATCCGCAATTACATGCTCGTAAATTACTGTTATAGTTATTCAAGGCGTTTTAATTGATTTTTTCACACGCTTATCAGCCACACTGATTGCTCTTTGGCCGTTAATTATTTCGCTCTCGTTTGAGAAATAAGAAAAAAAAGATCAAGTGAGATATCGATGACAAATGGCGGTCATTTTTTATAGAAAACATATTTTTTCTATTCGCCATATTTGGTGAGGGAAGATCAGATGAGCTCATGCAAAATATATATAAATAAATTTAAAACTTTTGCGCATAAATTAAGATAATTTCAATTTAATCCGAAAATTTATATTCTGTTAATGAAATTTATAAATATGTGAGCGGTTAAGTTAAAACTATTTGCGTTGTTGAAATTTTTTTATTGTTCGTTTTGTTTTTATAAATAATAAAAAATACCGAACCGTCATTTTTAAAGATAAGAACTTCAGATTGGGTATTAATATATCGTAGAGGGATGAAAAATTGGTTTTGGTAGCTTAAACAACTTCACATCTTTCTTCGTGAACACGTATCCGGGCAATGGTTTGCATCCAACGGTAAACGTTTTGCTAGTTTGATGCGAAAATGCTTTAAGCCTAATTAAGCTTAGCTAATAAGTAAAAACTGCCTTTTAGTAAGGTTTTTATCTTTATTGCGATCGGTCAGTGAGAATAACAGTTATAAACTACAGTGGTCGAATTTAGTGAAGATATCTTGTCGGAAATTTTTTCTTTCATACGAGGAAATGGGTTTTAAATGAAGACGCACCAATATGTATGTATATAGATATGGGATAGTAAGAATATAAACAAAATCTTATGTTATAAAGAATCGTTTATGAAACCAGTCTAGACCTTGGGTTAGCGCTAAAATAATAATTTCCGTTCCTATATATCGGTTAATGTGTGAACTAGTTTAAAAAAAGAACTACGGACACGCTTGCGGATGTCCAGACGCTGAATTTAATTTTCGACGGCACGCTCGATATTCGTACGAAGTTTATCAATCGTCGCTGGCTTGTTGGCATAGACCATAGACTTGACGTAGCCGCACAGGAAATAGCCTAACGGCGTCAAATCGCAAGACCAAGGCGGCCATTTGACTAGGGCATTTCGTGAGATAACCAAACTTGAGTTTCAATAAATCGATTGTGACATTTGTTCAAGTCCATATCATCCAGTTCGGGCTAAAAATATTTCAGTATCATTGAGCGGTAGCGATTACCATTCACAGTAACGTGCTGGTGTTGATCATCACGGAAGAAGTACGGCTAATGACGCCGCCTGCCCAAAAATGTAATATTTTCGGGATGCAATACTCATGGATCGTGTGGATTGTTGCCTTCACTGCCTATGTCAAAATTTGCCGCAACGATCGTCGCAAAGATCGGAGAGATGCACAACGCTTGAGAACGACGTGTGAGAAACTAATTTGGGTCTTCCCCAATTGATGCGCTAGCGCCAGCAATATTCTCGACACTACGGGCACTTTTTTGTCTCACTGGCAAGGGAACATTTTGAGCTGCACCTGTGGATTCCAATTTTTTCATTAGCCGCTCAATTGTTGATTTGACAAGTCGATTACGACGACCATAAATTCGACCTTAGCGCTCTTAAAGTTGAGGTCACTGACTCCGAATTCCAGCTGTAAATTTTAATAATTTCGACTCATTGTTGGATCGCATATCTTTTAATGATGAAATAGCAGACCTTACTGAAGATAAATGTCAAAAAAATGTTGGTTGTCACCATTCGACACAAAAAAGAATAATGTTTGTAACGTTCAAGCAGAATTTCTGACTGTCTTTCAACTTCTCTTGCTTTCAATTCATGACACCCAACTTCCTTGCTTTTGATTATATCCCGTTGCTTTTAAAGGCTTTGCGTTGGCTGTTCAAGTGACACCCAGAGATTTTGCGAGCTTCTTTTGTGTTCGGCAACAATCATCATCGACTAATACTTCCAGTTTTTCATCTACAAACCCCTTTCGCCGGTCGAACTAGGAATTTCTTCGTCTCCCAAGCCAAAACCATCACTTGCCATCTTCGCTTAGCTAGAGCATATTCACTATAAATTTACACCAAAATACTATGACTTTCGGTTGGCGATTTCTTCATATTAAAGTACTGAAGAAAACCACCCTGCCAAAATACATTTTCAGGCAAAAGCTCGGCATATTTGAGTGGCAAAACTTCTTTTTGCTATGCCATGTCAAGAGTGAAAAGGACATGGTATCGAAAAAATATAACTCTTCTATGCCAGAATAATCCGGAGAAGACACCAAAAAATATAAATGTTTCCCACTTCAACCAAATTTAATAACCATTGAATTATTATTATTTTCTATTTATTTTTGAAATCACTGATGAATTCTAATTATACTCAAATGAAGTGATAAATTACAACAAATAAAAAGTAATTCGTTTAGAACAAACAATGCAGCACTGAGGTGATTAAATAAAAGCGCACAGGAATTGCATGAAAAAGTCAACAAAAGCAAATGGACACTGCAAGCCGGAAGAGACGACCGCTAGCCACGCGCCTATCAAAGTCAAGCCAATCGGAACTGCAGTGAATATTCGTATGTAATCAATAAAAAACGCTTGAAAAACGGAAAAAACCGACAACATAAATAGCGAAAAAACAGGCGCACGAAAAAGGAAATATTATTGAAATCGAACCGATGATGTGACGCGGTTGGCACATGAAGCCCTGACAAATTAACATAACAATGTGCTGCTATTAGCATAAAACGCCCGTGAGCATTGCGCTGACAGCCATGGCGATGGAAGTGTTGAATGCGCACACAAACACACGCGTGAACGCGCCCTTAAGCGTTCGTGCGCGGTGAAAAAACACAAATTAAGTCAACAGAAACAATAATAATAATCATAATAATATGGCAATGATTAATATTTATGTATGTGTGTGTGTGCGTAAAGAGCGTGCAGCGAAATGTAGTGCTTATTTACAGCCGCAACGGGCGCCGCGTAATAAATTTCGGCCAAAGAAATTGCATACAATTCAAACGAAAATTTATTTAAGGCTGTTTTTGTTGTTGTGAATGTAAGAAATGACGAGCAGTCGCTGCGGTAGCTACCGTTGCAGTTATGAGTGTCATTATGACACAATTAAATTATAATAATAAAGCGAAGCGCCAAGGCAATGCAGTGCAGCAAGCACAAATGTTGCGTATACGCAGTGCGCGCTGATTGTAAGCCGACACATTGCAATTCTTCGCAGCGCCCGCGCGCACACACAAGCATAATTCATGACAGTTTGGCGTATGCGAATTGAAATTTTATCGTTTGCACTCTTTAATTTACACTTAATTGCTAAAAAATGCACAAGCGCTGACAGCAGCAAAGCGGCAACGACTGCTGCAGCCATTTCATGCGCAGCGCTGTCGACGCAATTAAATGTTGTCAACGGGCGCTTGAGTGCCTGGGCGTTGCGCGCGCAATTACATTGTGGGATTGAGTGCGATTGATGGCTGGTTGTGGTTGGCGGGGTGTGGCAGGAGTGCGCTGACTCTGCTGTCGGATGTTTTCCCTCTTCTTTTTCCGCACTCTCCTATCTTAATTTTTTATAAGCACTTCGAATGTAAAAGTTTATTTGTTTTCGCAAGTTCGCTTTCTTTAAATTTTTATTTATTTTCCACACTTCCTTTCATTATTGTTTTTTGTGCATTTAATACGATTTCGCGCGCTCTTTATAGTTTCAAATAGTTGCAATCGTAACTTGAACTTCTGCTATTTTTATCGTTTTGTTTTCTTTAATTTCTTCATGCTGTTCTCAAGTGAACATTTTGATTAAATTTCATGACACTGGGTAGATTTTGTGGATTTGTGGTGTAGAGCTCGTAACTGTGAAACGAATGATGAGCCACAGTTTAATTCCGCTTACAATTGAAGCTCCCGAGTCAGATTTTGGAAAGACAATGTGAATGATATGGATTAAGTGGCTCATGCTTAATACAGTTGTAGGTTTTATCTAAGAATATGTGAATGCATTGGTGATATTTATTACAAGATATTTTTGCGTAGTTCGTAGTTCGTTTTCGTAGTTAAAATTCATAGTCGGCAGGATGGCTAGAAATGACTACATATGTCGGGTTCAAAGGTAATTAGAAAGCCGTAAATCTCTATATTGGGTTAGAAATAGTAAGGACATATAGGTTATATAGGAATGTAGTTCGAATATAGTTGGGTTAAGTGAAAGTCTGCACTGATTGCACTAATTTTCGAGATACTCAATATACTCGAGACCATGTTCGCGCAATCTTAATTGACTCGCGAAACAATATGTATACATTTTAAGTATAGTTTCCTAAATATTTCTGACAGTTCGGAGGGGATTATCAAATTTCATTCTTAATTTATTCGAATGAAATTAAGACGTTTACACAATCTGCGCTTATGGTATTAGGAAGTTTATAAAAGCACAATAGAATCGCAATATTAATAAAAATTCGACTTATGATCAAATTTGGCTCATGCAAAAGGCAAAACGATTGCGAAAAAAAATACGTAACTTACGGCATTTAGAAAAATTGTCTACAAAATTGACCGTTTAAAGCAATAATTTTAGTCAGATATTCATCTATGCTAAACAGTAATATTTTCTCCAAACTGGTGACCGGTTTTGGCGTGTAAAGAATTGTATTAATCTAAAGGATATTCATTTGGTTTATAATCGAACACACATTACTTAGTGTCGATTAATTAAGACTAAAATCAAATATTGCAACCAAAATTGGCTAGTGGAGTTAGTTGGAATGTAAGGCATAATTTCGAGCGAAGAGATAATGATTAGTTTTTCAGATGTCATATTTTGTCAGGCAGTACGAATGGTGCTCTGATATAATTCAACAATCAATTATACCGCAAAATGGCGCTTTGAATTTGTATGAAAGCATGAGAATTATGGTAAAAAAAATGCATTTTATTACCAACTGATTTAGTGGCAGCCTTAAATTTTTTCTGAGCAGGGCAATGAAACGTTTTATGTAAAGAAAAAAAGGTACGAAAAAATTATTTATATAACTATACATACATGTATATTTTTATAAATTATATATACTTGCATGTATGTTTGTAAAACACTGTCTATATGCAAATTTCCTTTTTAAATATGTGACCATGCGTACAGCCAGCGAAAATCAATTGGCTAATAAAGATTCAACACACGTTTTCTTAACATCTGATTTCAATAAGTTGCAGACGTTGCTGCATGCAATTGTGATCTTTCCACCGCATTCTTCTATTCCGCTTTGCTTTACGAATTCTCAGTCAACTTTTCACACTTTAAAGCCACAAGCCGTTTTCTATCCACTCACGCACATAAATGTACGAACCCACTATCCAGAAATACTAGGAAAAAGGAAACCCAAAAAATATAACACACTTCATTATGTAATCGACACACATACATATGTATGTTGTCAAATTTACATGTATATTATATAGCAAATATATATGTATGTATGTATGTATATATGTATGACTGTATGTACATTCCTCGATTACACGCAACTGCTGTGCTTTGTCTTTTGCCGCAATTTCTTAAATTAGTTTCAAGAATAAGTGCAATTAATGCGAGGATACGCCAGTGAAGACGGAAGAAATTAAGTTGTACAAGCGTCGTGAGCACTTTGCGTCTTAACAGTATATACATACGTAGACGTAATTGAAAGCAGGGAATAAGCTCCGCAAATGTTTTGTTTAAAAAGGATTCGGGAGTGCAAGAGGTCGTGGTTCACCATTATCATGTGTAAGTAGATACATGGAATTCTCTCCACACACCCTGTAGGAAAAATTTGACGTGATGAAAAAGTGCAGATCCACAGTTTTTTTACTACATAAAAGAGTTTGGAATCATAGTAAGATATACATACATCACTTTTTATACCCTGAACAGGCTATATTAAGTTTGTCACGAAGTTTGTAACACCCAGAAGGAAGCGTCGGAGACCCTATAAAGTATATATATAAATGATCAGTACGTTGAGCAGAGTCGATTTAGCCATGTCCGTCTGTCCATCTGTCCGTCTGTCCGTCCGTCTGTCTGTATATATACGAACTAGTCCCTCAGTTTTTAAGTTATCGTTTTGAAATTTTTTAAACGTCATTTTCTCTTCAAGAAGCTGCTCATTTGTTGGAACTGCCGATATCGGATCACTATAATATATAGCTGCCATACAAACTGAACGATCAGAATCAAGTTATTGTATGGAAAACTTTCACACTTCACAATGTATCTTCACGAAATTTGGTATAGATTACTGCTAAAGGTAACAATATAATCTCCAAAAAAAATTTTCAGATCGGGTTACTATAGCATATAGCTTCCATACAAACTGAACACATAGTTACTAAGAAAAATGCACCTGTGAAGGGTATTTAGCTTCGGTGCAACCGAAGTTAACGTTTTTTCTTTTTTAATTTTTATTTCATTGTTGTTGGTATGAATTTTATTTAGATCCCATGAAAAATCTTTTCACTTACATTATACAGAACATGGTGAAGGCTGAACAAATTCGAATATTTTGGTTGGGCTTGTAAGTTATATTATGCAGATGATTTAAAAAAGTTAGAGAGTTGTCACCTGTTTGAAATTTTTCTTTATGCCAAATTGTTTAAATAAATAAATATGTAATATGAGTATCAAAAAAAGAGATTTTGAAAAACTTACCATAAATGCCATTAAAATTCCAATAATTATAAATTTGTGGAAAGTTGCCACCTAATTAAAATATCTGTCTTAATAAATTTGATCAAGTTAAAAAGTGCATTATAAGGTTATCCAACCGAAAATAGCTAAAAGTGGCTGTAGTTTAAAATATTTGCAAAAAAATTAGTGTTTTTTAAAAAGGAAAGGATTTTTAAGAAATCGCCGATACATAAAAATATTTTTCTTTATGATATTGTCAACTTGATAAATATAAAGAGTCGAAATATGAGAATGTAGTTGCAATATTTTTCACTCATTTAGAAAGCTTTTCGCTTGCAAAAGAAATTCTCTAACTTGATATACTAGATACAAACTTTTGTTAGAAAAATTGGTAATGCCATTTCTGAGAAGAAAATACAGTTCAAATGTTGTTTGTTTAAAGAAGAGCAGGAACAAAATTTCGTAGAAGCAAAACTAAGTGATATGAGGACAAATATTTCCTGCAGGGAAGATGTGTACATATTTACATATATAAGCATGTACTGATAATGGCATTCTCGTTTGTAGCTTTAAAATAAAAGTTTTAATCGGAATGAATTAGTTTACTTAACACAAGATACTTAAGCTACTTACATACTACAGAGAAGACGTTATTCATTCTTAAACATTCCATATATAGGTATGTATATATTTGTTTGTATACATATAAATGTAGATTTTTGAACTTGTTATATATACGAGTATAATGCAAATGTGATTTTTGAGTGCAGTTTTAAATTTATTGAGGTTATATTTGCCGTTAAAAGTAATTCATAACAACTTTCGTTGCGGTGAAGGGACTTTGTGTGGGCTGTGTGAGGCTGTATAAAAATAACCTATGTGGATATATAATTTAATTTTGCTGCTGTATTTCGGAATTGTCTATTAAATTTGACTTAAAAAACAAGGGAAAAGTTAACTTCGACTGCACTGAAGCTAATACACCCTTCACAAATATAACAGAAGCCTTACAAGAACTTTGATGGACCAGTTTGTATGGCAGCCGCATCCCAAAGACTGAAGTATCATAAATATAGCTGTTTGTCCATCCGTGCAAGCTCTAACTTAAGTAGAAATTAAGATATCTTGATGAAACTTGGTGCACGCGCTCCTTGGCACAAAAGCGGAACACTGCCACGCCCACAAAACGACATTAAAGGAAAACCTATAAAGTGTCATAACTAAGCACTAAATTAAGATATAAAACTGTTATTGGCACAGGGGATCGCAGGAGCAATTCCACCTGTGGGCTCAAAATTTTGAAAAAGTGGGCGTAGCTTCGCCCTTTAATAGTTTTAATGTACATATATTCTTGACGACTACAGCTGCAATAGCCAAATTCGCTTAAGACAACTCCCTTAAGAACCATTACCAATAGGGTGAAAATGGTTGAAATCGAATTATAACTCCGTCCCCTCCCCATATAGCGGTACTGTTAAAACTATTTAAATCGCAATAAATTAATAACTGAATACGCCAGAGACATTACATTTTACTCCCGAGATGGTATGAGTGGGCTTTAAAGTAGGCGGTGTAAAAATTGGAAAATGGGTGTGACACTGCCCACTTTTAGTTAAAATCACATATCTCTGGACATGCCGAACCGATTTAAACCAAATTCGGTACATAACATTCTTATTTTACAGCGCGAAAATGGGCGAAAATGCAACCAATCCTACTTCCCGTATAACAAAATTTTAAATTTAATTTTATTCTTTCAGCTTCTGGTATACAAATCAAGATGAAATCAATATAATGGTATACAATTTCGCAGTAATAATTCACTTAAAGTATGCCACCTTTGACCAAAATTTGTTCATATCCAACAAAAAATTTTCAATCCGCCCGGTACCGAATATTTGGACCCCAGTAACTATAGTTAACTTTTGACCGAAAATATCGGTCAATGTGCGCGATATATAATTTAAATTCAGGGACAATCTTTTCCTGACAATGGAAAGAAAGTGTGCCTAAAATGGGTTGAGTCGTGTCGTTAGCTCCCATATACCTGACACAACGATTTTCCTACTTTATACCGCATATGTCGGCCAACATGTGATTTCTCTCAAAGAAAACAAGAGAGCATGGTTTGTTGATAACAGTGTATCTTTATGCCCAAAATGGATACAATTGGGCGAAAACTTGACTTAGCCGCCATATTGAAAACACATAACATCCGGGTGACTACTCCATATGATTGATGATGGTACCTTAATGAACTTCAGGCAACATTATGTTAGTATGTGGTAAACTAATAGAAGGTAGTATTGCCATAAATAGATTAAATTGGGTCGTTGCTATCCTCAGCTCCTTTTGTCGAATATGTCGGTCAACGTATTTATGTATATAGTACAGTTGAACCTCCATAACTCGAAATCGAAGTTTTTTTGCGGATTATGTTGTTTGGAGTTAGGGAAGTTCAACTGTTCAACGGTTTGCACCTTATGGTATTTCCTTGGCTTTGATTCTTGCAAGTTGCAAGAGTATACAATGCGCGGTTTCACCCGAACTTAGCCCTTCCTTACTTGTTTTGATAGTTTTTTATGATAGAAATACGATGTGAGGAGCAGTTGTGGACTTACTAGTCTCGTTAATAACTTCTCAAAACTTTTACAGTTATTACTATTATTTCTATTAAATTTTAAAGCCGCATTGTATTCCAAATGAAATTCTTTGTATAAAAACTAATTCAAAAGCCCTTTTTCTCAAACGAAATCATTCAAAAAGAACTGTTTCCAAAATTACTCATAAAAAGCTAAACTCTTTGCTACTTCAGAACCAATCTTTGTTGTAATTACTTATATAATGCATTCTAATATTTTATTTCTCAGCCAGTTTGTTGTAGCGCGCCATGTTACTCGTATTATTATAAATTGTAAGTTTCCCCGCGATCAGTGAGACTACAGCAGTATGTACATATGTATGTACTATGTATGGCATGTGTGTGCACATGAGTGTAAATAATTTCTTTAATAAAATAATGACACGGCAGTCAATTAATTTAATTGTGGCATGTGCCATATGCTCTGCCGAGAAAACGAGCTTCTCAGTTACATTCTGTTAAAATTTTACGTGAAAATCTGACATTAAAACGCAATACTACTTCAATTTAAACAGAAAAAAAAATATTTTTTTTCTTACGTTATTAAAATTTTATAAACCATAATGCTGCCACCAAATTTGATTTATCCACATGGACGGTCAAATTTGAAACTATTTAAGTTTCAAAGGCAGCACAGCAAGTAAATTTACTCTAATATTTTCGAATTTCACTTTTATTTTCTGTTCTTTCACTTCTTAAAAAGTGTTGCCAATAGTAGAGTCCAAATCTTGACCAATTTTTTCTTTTCATTTGCCTATGTGAGAAATATTAAAATTTCTGTTACAAATTCAACAGAATGTAGTAAAAATGTTAGAAATTTACGAGTTTAGTTCAATTAGGACGGTGAGCATTTTATGTGTGTATGTATGTATGTAAGTATATGTTAAATTCTAAATTAGGTTCTGTTCTAATTTTCCAGGACTGTCCAGTTCACACCAGCTTTTGCTGATCTTTCCAAGTCAACGGAGTAATGCGATGTTAGCAAGCGGCTGAGCAAATGTAGTGGCGGATAAATTATATTATAAGTCTGCAGATTGAAAGTAAAATGCGTCAACCATTGAGTTCTTTGTGCCTTTATTGCTTAAGATGAGAAAAATTTTTGGCTGCAATGCTTTTGGGGCTATCGGTCTATTGCATCTTGTAGACATTAGCGACTTGATAAGAGAACACAGGAATAAATCTAATGTACTCATATATGAAAAGAAAGTTTAAATTTGAGTCATACTTGAATACAGTACAAATAAAAGATGCCGTCGCAAGGGAACTTGATGTGCTTAAGAGCGTGCGCTTTATGGGGAGAACTGGGCAATGATTTTCAATGCTGAAACATTTCCACTTCAAAGTAGTCCCGTCCGATAAAACGTAATTTTGCTAACACTTTTTCCATATTCGGAATTAGTCTTTCTCCGGTGTAGCCTCTCAGACTTTTTTCAATTTGGTTTTTATCTCCTCTATCGTGTCAAAACGGTGCCCCAGCATTGGTCTTTTGAGTTTGCTAAATAGCCAAAAGTCGCATGAAAGCAAATCACGTGGGTTGCGGAACGATATGAATCGAGTTTTTGGTAAAAAAGTCGCGAAGAATCAATGCAGTATGACATGGTACACAATCATGATGACGGAACAAAGCGCTAACTTGTCCCCCTACAGTCAGGCCTATATAAGCGGAACGGACCCAATTTTTTATCCGGTTATTGACAGTCAACCTGACAGCATTCCTCCAATTACTTCAGGGATGTTTTCTGCCGTTACAAGAGCAACAACCTCGCTTCAATATTTTTTGTCTGGATGAACTGCGTAAAACTTCCAGAAATGTTGTTGGGGTAGTCTTTTAGCACCGGAGAAATTGGTATGGAAGCATAATATCACGAGGTTCAATGCGGTACTTTTGCATAAGCAGTTTCCATTATAATAAAACACTTTTATATAGTCAAAATCTAAATTGGCGTCGTAGCTTCCCTTTCTTTTCCAAGGCGCTGGCTCTCCTAAAGAAGTTCCTAATTTAAAAAGCATTGGAAACACTGTGTTTCGTATTCTGCGATCTCTGCTGGTAAAAGTGTTTTCTCTCAACTCATTCTGATTTAATTTTATTCTTTGAGGAAGCTTTAAGCTTAAAGTCTTTAATATAAAAGGTTATCTGTATGTCTAGTATTCTTCATTTGGCAGCAGCACACGTGCATAGGTACAAAGGAATGCTCAAATTCAATTGTTAAATTTTTGAAGAGATACATTTTTCCGGCTTTTATTCAATGCTTAAAGTGCTTTAGTAATCTATCAAGTGGATGCAAGTGTGTCAACCATAATTTCTAAGTCATTGCACAACATTCAAGTTCAGCTCATTTGTTGCCGTTGCATTCTGCCACATGCTTTTGCCGTTAGTGCCTAATATAAATGCAGTTTATACCCTCTACAACATGGCTTGAATAAAAAAGCAAACAAAAGAAATTAACGAATTTTAGTTTTTCTTGAGAGTCTTGGAAGAAGATCTTATAAATGAAGGCCTTTCTAACTATTCTTCACTTTCACTACGGTTAACCGATTAGCCTATCTATCATTATTAGTATCTAACATCGACGGTATAAAACACTACTATGTATGCATATACAGTCTTTTTTACTTCCATTCACTCCGTGTTTCTGCAGTAGAGTGCATAGAAGAGCCACATTCTACAGCGTTGTCTGCATGTAATCTATGGAAAATGAGTGCTAAGAGACAGACACTGCAATATGTGCCATATATACATAGTTACATGGTTCGTATGTGGATTATATACCTATTAAAGGATAGCGATGATATGAAGTCAGAATAACAGCAAAAGGGGAGTGTAAAAGTGAGCGTAAAAGCTTCGAGGAAGTACATAACAATATATAGTACATATACATATATGAGCTGGAAGAATAACTGATGGATAACAAGCACGCTCGTGCGACGAAAACATATATGAGTTGCTTATGCGGTTTTTATTTGAACACATTTCATGCTTAGATTTTTTTAAATTCTAAAGAGGAAATTGGCTTAAAGCTTGAGAGGACTTTGAAAGCTTTGGTGGAATTCTAAGAAAGTTCTAAAAAACAAAATTATAGCATTTTAAGGGGTTTCCTCGATTACATTTATCACTACTTTCATATTATTATAGAAGTATACTATATAATCTGTTGGTGACAGTGGATGTTTAGGGTTTGCACATAAAATAATAAAAATATGTTGTGTAATTGTAGTCAATAGCCCATCTAGGAACTATTTATTTATCAGGTCCACATTAAGTGAGGACAGGAGAGACATCGACTATAATATACCGAACATTATATTGAGCTATACGTAGAATTGTTATTATATTTCGGGATTCGCGAACAAAAACAAATTTTAATCATCGAAAATCGCTTTATTGTTTTTTTTTTTAATATTTTCCATTTAATTCTATACACTTTTGCATGAGTTTGAACCAATTGGCGAAGCACTCTGTTTGAAGCATCTCCAAAACATGTGTTAAGAACCCATAAACCGCCTCTTGAGATGTTGAAAAACGTTTCCTTCTTAGTTTATTTTTTATAAACGGGAATAAAAATAAGTCATCTGGTGCCAAGTTAAGACTATACGGAGGATGACTCATCAAATCGATGTTTTGAGTGCTCATAAGTGCAGTTGTTTCATTTGATGTGTGAGAGCTGAATTCCTGATTTCTTGAAAGACGACTGACTAACAAATGGTTGTGTACCATTCAGAATTTTCTGTTCTGAACTTCACGAAATCCATCTTGAAGTGATCTACGACCTCGATTGAAATCGCCATATCATCATTAAACACTGGCCTTTAATAGAGCTGCGTCAAAAATTAAGTTCAGTTTATCTATGCACTCTTGATGAGTTAATCCACGTCGAAAGTTGTAAAAAGTAGCCACCCGAAATTGTTCGAGATTTAATTCCATTTTTTGATCGAGAAGAATATTTTAAGTTAATGTAAATAACACAAATAGCGCACGTATGTCAAAATGTTCTGTGTGTGCATAACATCCAAAAATTCAAACCTTACGATAAAATTGTGAGTTTCCAAATTACAACACTAGTGTTGTCAAATACCGAAATATAGAAGGCAACCTACGTAGAAGTTTGATCTTGAGAGCATGCAGTAGTACTTTATATGGCAAAAACATCATTCAAAAGCATCGACAGAAAAGGTGTCAATTTCGTATATAGAAACACTATTAACGAACAAAAATATTTTTTTTCTAAAACACTGGCACACCCTTGGGAAATGGTAAAAAACTCGTAGTAGGTGGAAGCCTATCGAATATGAAAGGCAAAATGACAAACATTAAAGGAAAAATCATTTACAGGCGCTCTGAGTTCGGAAAAAGGAAACGTAGAAGCGTGATTGAATTTTTAAGGGTTAAAACCGGTTTATCTCGATTTCCGGCAAAACTTCGACCATTATAGAAAAAGGTTATTGCAATGTTGTAGGTAATGAGATCTATTGCTTTTGTGGCCTTTTTGACATAACCTCAAAATGTATTTGCAAAATTCAAATAACCTGGCTTTTGAGGTTTCTAATTTTATTTACAAAATTGTGTTTGTTACAAGAAATTTTTTGTAAAGTATGTAAGATACTTATTTTTTATTTTTACTTATTTAGAATACTTATTTGAATAAGATTTCACGTAAAACATTCAGATTTTTTTTTTTTTTTTAATCTGAAGGTCAAAAAAATCTGAAGGTCTTAAGCTTCCAAAAAATTCTTTTCGCTGACGGTATATATACATACTACATATATTACAATAGTAAATTAGCTTCAAAAAATACCCAACCTGCGTATTAAAAGTTTATTGCCCACAGAAAATTAGCAAAGATCTTCGCTTAAACTGCTCATCTAAAAATTGGTTTCTTTTTCCGAAACTAAAATTTTCATTTATGATTTCCTGAAACAGTTTGTAACACCCAAAAGAAAACTTCGTAGACCCTGTAAAATATATAAAGTATCTAATAATAGGGATGACGAGTTTTTGACAGCTTGTGGGGGTCATGTGCGTTTTCGGATTTGTGTCAAATTTTGTCAGTTTGTTCAAGAAGGTTTGGCATTCACGTTCACTTCGAAATGAGACCATCAATAGAAAGCGTTATAGCATGATGACCGATCTTTTTTCCTATAATTTCTTGAAATCCGACCTTTTCTTCCCAAGAACTCTTTTGCTGGAACCGCTGATATTGAACCATATAGCTGCCATACAAACTGAACGATTTGAAGGAAGCTGTTTTCTTTTTTGAACTTTTCTTTAAGACACGGGTGGTGAATTTCTCGAAACTCAGAGTTTTAATTTTTTCAAACTTTGCTTAGAGACGCGAGTGGTGAATTTGTTGAATATAAACCAATATTGTTGCTTCTACAAACTTTATGTTTTACCAATATTTTAGAGTTCAAAGGGCATGATTGTAAAAAGCATCCATTATAGCAGTTTGAGGTGAGGTTGAGAGGCATATTCTGAATTGTAAAGTAATTGATAATGTGATATTTTTTAGCTAAGAATAGACTCAGCAGCGTCAGCCGGATTACATAGCTTGCTCCAGTTGGTGTGGTGAATTGCCAACAACTACTGAACTTTTGAACCAAAGAATCGAATTGCGCGCTAAAATTAATTCAGGTGAATTCAAATACGTTAAGAAAACGGAAAAGGTTTTTTTCTTTTAAGAAAACGTAATAATAATTGTTGGTAAAGTTTTTTATATTGTTTTTATTTTTTAATTTTCTTATTATTTATTTACTAATAAACAACATAATTTATATAAATATATGCGCATTTGTTAGCGCAGCAGTCTGACATATTTTTATGAAGTACTATTCCTTGAAAGCAAAATCCATTTGTATGTATGTATGTAGCAGAAGCTGCGCGCAAGTAAGTGGCTCTAAGTAATAGACATTGGCGCCAGCGGACACGCTTTTTGAGCAGCAACAAAACAACACCGACGAAATAAAGACCGAATAAATGACGAGAAGAAAAAACGCAAACACACTAAAAACCACAGTGTTGGGCACCACTGATTGCCAAGTGAAGTTGAAGTTGATTTTCGAGCGATTTGCGGTTGCAGCGCGCCCTACAAAGCGCCAAACACAGCAGCTCCCCAAAGCGGCGCTCTATCAGCAGTGCGCATCAGCGGAACGAGCGACGCGTGCCCTTTTCCCCCTTAACTTACTTACAAGTGCAATATCGCACACATGCATATACACAAATATGCGCAAATGTGTGCGCTGCAGTGTGCAAGTGCAGGCGCGCGGCTGCTTAGTGGCCAACCGCATACCGCACTTCAACAACGCCGCTGCATCAACGCAACTGGCAGATAGCTAACAACACTTTTCACACACAGCCACACGCGGCGCGCTTCACGCGGTTGCTGTTGTTATTGCCATTGCCGTTGCTGTTAACTGGTTTCATTGTTGAGGCAGGTAATGTACTACAACGTACGCCACTCCACTCCACACCACTCGACTCGCGCTGCGCTGCGCGTACAATATCCGTCCATTGCCGCTATTCACTTCATTGTTTGCTCAGCCATTCGCGCAACCAGTCGCGGTTTGCCCATCCATTGCTCATTGCTGAACGTATCTGTAGCACTTTTTTACTCGCTGTTTTGGTGTTTATTGTTGTTGTTTATTTGTTTGTTTGTATGACCACCCGAGCGTCTGTCTCGCGGCTTGCTGGCTGGCTTTTCGCTGTCGCTTTGCAAGTGTGTAGGTTTGTTTGTTTGACTCTGTCTGTCTGTCTGTCCGTCAAGTTGGTTATCCGCCGCAAGTGAATGAATTCATTCAGCGCGCAATGTAACGGTTTGTACGTACTCGCAGCAATCAGTCTGCCTTTCCTTCCGTTTGGCCGCGTGCAGCTGTCCATACTGCACATACTCAGTCAAACACACACACACATGTATAATTATGCACGTCCGTCTGGCATGAGTAATTGCCGGTGGTTTGGCAGTTGGTTGCTTTTTGCTGTTGTTGCCTGCACTTGCTGCCGCGCTGCATTGCCGTGCAATCGCCGCGTTGGCTGGTGGCGGCGCGTCAAGTCAAGTTGTTTTCAACGCCATCGACACACACACACACAGGCATCCAGCGTCTTACACTTGCTGCGCTTTCGCACAAAAACAACAAGACAATACTGACTATTTACGCTTCAATTTGGATTTAACGCTCTCGTGTTATTGTTGTTGTTGTTGCTTTAACACCTCTGCAATTAACGTTTGTTATTAAATTATTTGCTCTGCTTTGTTTGGTGTTTGCTGCTCGTTTTTTAGTTAATTATTGTCTGCGCTTTTTGCTGTTTAACTGCACTTTAATGCGGTAATTAAATAAAATTTAATAACAACAACAATACCAATAATAACAACAGCTGCATTAGATAAAATAATTCAGTAATAAGCGAGAAAAAATGCTTCGCCTTAAAAATTAATATAGAAATGCAATGAATATACACTCACACTCACACTAACGCCAACCCATACACATACAGACGCAGACGTGTATGTGTGTGTGTGTGTTTCAGTTTACGTTATGATTAATTGCCACTTCAGAAGCCGATTTTTTCGCAATTTATTTGTCTAATTATTTGCGTCTATAAATTTACGGTTTAGTAGAGTGTGGGGTATTCACACGTGAGTAATATGAGAAAGATTAATGCAAAGGTGTAATTTATATTTTGTTGCGGTTATCATTTACAATTAAGCGTGTGTGAGTTCTAATGCATTTGTTTCACTCTGTAAGATAGATAAAGGAATATATCTAACACATATAAAAGGGACGGTAGACTCTTGGGTGATGCTCTTCAACTTTGGAACGGGTGATTTAGGTGGAGGTACTTTTTGCAATAGCCTTCTTTGGACAGATCACGCGTGAATCGTGTCAAGCTGTAATATTATATTTCTTCAGTATTGTGTGGTTTTTCGCCATGGAAAGACTTACGCCGGAATAACGTTTACAAATCGTTCAACTTTATTATGAATATTCACGTCCTGTAAATAATGTGTTTCGCGCGCTTTGCTTAGCTTATGGTCAACGTTATCGGCCTACTGAGCGTACTGTTCGCAACACCATCACCTATCTTGAGACCCAGCATTCATTATTGAAAATAATAATAATAAGAAAATACATAAGCAGCCGTAGCTGAAAGTGTATCTACACGATGACCGTAGAGTTGATTCGACGCCATTCGCTGCAACTCGGACTGACGTATGGATCAACTTGGCGCATTCTACGTCGAGATCTTATATTGAAAGCGTACAAAATACAACTTATGCAAGAACTGAAGCCGCTCGACTTTCCCAAGTGACATCGTTTCGCTATATGGGATATTGAAAAGTTACAGGAAGATCCGACGTTTTCGAGCCAAATTTTGTTGGGCGATGAGGCCCATTTCTGGCTCAGTGAATATTTAAACAAGTAAAATTGCCCCAAATGGTACGAAGGGGGACCTGAAAAGACGTTAACTTCGGCTGCACCGAAGCTGATATACTCTTCACAGGTGCATTTCTTTTAGTAACTATGTGTTCAGTTTATATGGAAGTGATATGCTATAGTTAGCCGATCTGAATAATTTCTTCGGAGATTATATTATTATCTTAAGCACTAAAAAATGCCATGTCAAATTTCGTGAAGATACCACGTCAAATGCAAAAGTTTTCCATACAAGAACATTTTTCCGATCTTTGGTTTGTATGACAGCTATATGCTATCCGAAGCCGATCTGAACAATTTCTTCGGAGATTACATTGTTGTCCTAAAAATAACCTGTGCCAACACTTCGGTGAGCAGATAATTTCCCGTTTTGGGCCGGCAGGGGAAGGGGAAGTAGGGAACTTCGAAGTGGATCACACTTTATTAGAGAAAAGTTATTGAAGTCAAAATATTGAAGTTTAGTAATTATAAGTAAGCGAGTTAGATTTAATATTAGAGAGTACGTGGTTATCTCACTAAAGTAGCTTAATTGTTTTCTGAAACTAAATTTTGTCTGACAGACTTTAGATCGTTTTTTTCTATTGAAAATTGAAATCACTAATACTTTTTAACGCTTGACAAATCGAAGACTGGTTATAAGGGGTATAAATGAGTTCTATTCCTTAAGATATTCGGTACGTAAAATTCTTTAGATGGATTCGCTTATTTTGAAGGGCCGTTCTTTCCGCAAATACATCAATTTGCCGACCAAAACCCAGAAAGTTTGAAACGTTTATTAAAATCCGTAATATTTCTAAAATACATATGTGCAAAAAGTCAGACGAGTTTGCACGCTCGGAGGCAGCCAGGAATGCAATACCTTAAGTTGCTCTAGATCATTCACCCCCTTCAACGGTTGAGAGGTACACCTCACGTTTAGATAACTAGCAATAAAGACCACACTACAAAAGTACTTTCGAATATTGTTAATAGTGAACAGACCCAAAAAGCTTCTACTTTTAGGTTGAGGTTTATAATGTTTCACATTCAGAAACTTGCTACAGTGGATTCGGTAGAACGCAGAGCATGCGCGAAGTATGATGAGACATGATGATGTTTGAAAGAGGATCCCAATGTTGCAACTTAAAAGACATTGAATAGCTGTAATGGAAAATACACTGAGTTACTAGAGAAGACTTAATCGGCTATCACTTGAGAGCACAATGTCTTAATGATAGCTTAATTGTGGCTTAAATCAAAATCCCCTTACTACCATTTTAGAACCTTTGAATAAAGGAATAAGTCAATGCTACATATTCTCGAAAACCTTGATAGCTTTTCTGCAAATTTAATGAAGAGTGGCTACAATAGATGCGGCGACTAACAGAACTTTTCAAGACCTGGAGCTGATCTTGCCCAGAACATACTGAAATTACATAGGGAACACTTATCGAAGCTTCTGGATGGTAGAGAAATCATAAAACCAAGAGATAATGAACCCAATTCCCCTATCGATGACGATGAAGCGGACGTTCCATTGCTCGACCATGAAGAAGTTCGAAAAGCAATTATACGTCCGCAGAACAACAAAGCGGCGGGAGCTGGTGGATTGCCGGCCGAGCTATTGAAATACGTTGGCGAAAAACTGATAAGGAGCATGCATGGACGATGACAAAATCTGTTGAGTAAGCGTTACGAGTTTTCGAGAGAATTAAGAGACAGCGACTACACTGGCATGTCGTACGGCATGTCGTACGAATGGGTAAGAGCACTTCAGCTCTGAGAGTGTTCGACGCAGTATCCGCCGGGGGAAGCAGAGGAAGAGGACGACTTCTACTTCGTTGGAAGGACCAGGTGGATAAGGATCTGGCTACGATTGGAATCTCCAATAGGCGCCAAACAGCAAAAAGGAAGAACGACTGTCGAGCTGTTGTGAACTCGGTGTCTGACGGTAAGCGGTGTCTATGCCAATAAAGAAGAAGAAAGCTACAATAGACATTGAGTCTTCTGATACTTCTGACCTTAAGAGTGATGCAAAAAGCAATAGAACATCTGCAATATCTATCTTTATCGACTTGAACTCTGACTATGGTTGAATAATATCAAGAAAATAGTTTGTTTATTAGTCAAGTAGGTTATGGGATTTAATACCTTTCTACTTATTTTTATGAGAACACGATAAGTCAAACCAACTACTAGAGATCAGTTGGACACCAATATCGGCTATGTGGGAAAAAAGTAGCGTAAAAGAGGGTCGACATCATGGTCTTCAGAATTTTACTAAATAACGAATTACCCCATGCTAATAGACGTTCTATTGTTCCATCTAGGAACACCACAGCCCCCACCACCCCCTAAAATATATATCCAGTAAATACATACTTTCATGTTTACGAAAAAAGGAACTAAAGTGCACTTTCAATAATATATCTGTGCTTTATTTTTCGAAATAACAGTTGTTCTATATACCTCCCCAAATGCATCATTTACTTATCGCAAGGGTTTTGGCAACTTAATGTCATAGATTAATTTAGTAGCTTGCGCTTACATTTTCTTGCCAATTTAATTTCATTCACTAGCGCCATAAATTCACTTTGGCAATTTGTGGACGAAAGCTCGCTGCACTGTAAGCGCGCACAGCAACTTCTCTTGGCGACAAAGGCTTACAGCTAAGACTGTTATACTATGCGAAAGTAAGTGGAGAGTAGCGAGAATTTAAATACTTTAGCAACGCCAATAAAAGCGAAAATAAATAAAACAAGTAAGGAAGCGTTAAGTTCGGGTGTCACCGAACATTTTATACTCTCGCATGATAAAGTGATAATCGAGATTTCATTATACGTCATTTACATATTTTTCAAATACCGTATTTTTGTAAAGTTTTATTCCGCTATCATCATTGGTTCCTAATGTACTAATATTACACAGAGAAGGCATCAGATGGAATTCAAAATAGCGTTATATTGGAAGAAGGCGTGGTTGTGAACCGATTTCACCTATATTTCGTACATGTCATCAGGGTGTTAAGAAAATATTATATACCGAATTTCATTGAAATCGGTCTAGTAGTTCCTGAGATATGGTTTTTGGTCCATAAGTGGGCGAGGCCACGCCCATTTTCAATTTTTAAAAAAAGCCTGGGTGTAGCTTCCTTCTGCAATTTCTTCCGTAAAATTTTGTGTTTCTGACGTTTTTTGTTAGTCGGTTAACGCACTTTTAGTGATTTTCAACATAACCTTTGTATGGGAGGTGGGCGTGGTTATTATCCGATTTCTTCCATTTTTGAACTGTATATGGAAATGCCTGAAGAAAACGATTCTGTAGAGTTTGGTCGACATAGCTATAGTAGTTTCCGAGATATGTACAAAAAACTTAGTAGGGGGCGGGGCCACGCCCACTTTTCTAAAAAAATTACGTCAAAATATGCCCCTCCCTAATGCGATCCCTTGTGCCAAATTTCTCTTTAATATCTTTATTTATGGCTTAGTTATGACACTTTATAGGTTTTCGGTTTCCGCCATTTTGTGGGCGTGGCAGTTGGCCGATTTTGCCCATCTTCGAACTTAACCTTCTTATGGAGCCAAGGAATACGTGTACCAAGTTTCATCATGATATCTCAATTTTTACTCAAGTTACAGCTTGCACGGACGGACGGACAGACGGACGGACGGACAGACAGACATCCGGATTTCGACTCTACTCGTCACCCTGATCACTTTGGTATATATAACCCTATATCTGACTCTTTTAGTTTTAGGACTTACAAACAACCGTTATGTGAACAAAACTATAATACTCTCCTTAGCAACATTGTTGCGAGAGTATAAAAACAGAAAATGTGCATCTTTTATGGCGTCACCAGGCTTCCTTCCGGTGGGGCGGGCACCCTGGCCGCGAGCAACGCTAGCGATACTAAATTTATGATTAAGTAATAAAAATGTTTATTATAACCAAATTTGCATCGCTGTGCTGCTTGCCGCACGCTGCTCGGCGCGCCGTTGTAAGCGCACATAATAATGAGCGCGATAATTTTTCGTTTAACCAAAGTAATTCGTAAAATCAACAGAATGTATATAATGTAGTGAAAAATTCTTGCGTTTTATGTGCCTCATGCTAGTTTTTGTTCGTGTTGATACATATTTCTCCAGCGATTTTATTGTTCCGCTATTTTGTTTATCGAAACGCGCTTGAAACTTGCACCAATGCCGTGTAAAAAACTTAACGGGCGACTAGAATTCGCAGCTCAGCAGTTGCGTTTTACTGCGCCAAGGCAGAAGCGCGTAAATGCATTACGGTTTAATGGTGCAAGATAAAAAAGTATTCGTAAGTACTTGGACGTGGCATTAATTTACGTAAACTGTAAGTGTGAGCGCGTGCCACGTACTCTCAGAGCGTTAAACTGGCGCTGTGTCGCAAATAACGAGCATTAGTATCGGTTGTTGAAGTGGCTGTGGGTGCGAATGGTCGCAGAACTTTTATATCTAATTTTCTCGCAAAGCGAAGTCTTTGTAGGAAAGAGTAGTACTCTTGACCTACGATTATTAGGCCGAACTTAATTCTGAGTTTTATGGTACACAGAAGCAAATCTTACTAAAATCGGACAAGTGAGTTTTGCTGAACCGAATAAGGTACGACAGCTGTGTTATTTTTGCAAGACCCGTGAAAAAAGAACCAACGATTCATGGAACGCTGAGCTGTTCGAGATATACGGGGACATTGATATACAAGGTTCGTTCCAAAGTAAACAGGACTTTTTGAATCTAGCGCCCCCTGGTGGCATGTGGGCCAATAAAATTCGTGATCTCCGAAAATTCCATCGAAACTGTGCGTGAATTCATCAAAAATCAGCCGAAATCATCATTGAAATTCATGGAAATAGAATTGAACCTCTCTAAAACATCGATTTATCGATCGATACGTGTTCGGCCCGAATATCGCGAAGATGAAAGTTGGCGTTTGTTGCACGATAATGCGCCGTCTCATCGATCGACGCTTGTGACCGATTATTTGACCAAAAATCACATTTTAACCATTAACCACTCCCCGTATTCACCTGATATGGCACCGTGCGACTTCTTCCTTTTCGGAAAAATGCATTTGCCCATGAGAGGAAATCGTTATGCAGACGTAGAGGCCATTCAAAAGGCTTGCACCGGCATACTGGCGGCCATACCGGCCAACAAGCTAAAGCACTCGTTCGACATGCTTTTGGACCGTGCAAAAAGCTGTATTGAAGCAGAAGGAGACTATTTTGAATAAAATAAATTGATTTTGCCGAAAAAACTATTTGTTCTGTTTTTCTTTAAAGTCCTGTTTACTTTAGAACGCAGCGAGTCAGCGAGTAGTTCAGCGAATTAAGAGAAACCGACTACGATGGCTGGATGATGTCGTTCGTATGGATGAAAAGTATTCGACGCAGTACAGAAGTATAGGCAAAGGAAGAACTGCACTCCGTTGGAGAGATCAGGTAGAGAAGGATCTCGCTGCTTTTGGTATTTCGAATTGGCGGCAAATTGCGAAAAGAAGAAACGACTGCTGCTCTGCTGTTATCTTGGCCATAACAGTGTAAGCGGTGTCTATGCCAGTAAAGAAGAAAATACTCAAATACTTTTCCTTACAATGATCTTTTTTTTCAATTTGTTTTTAATTGTTTGGTTTTTAGTTTTGAATCTTAAGAGGCTTAGTTATAGCACTTTACAGTTTTTTGATTAAAAGTAAGCAGAGCTTTTTGGTTCTCAGTGCTCTGGAAGTATGTTCCTACAGAGACATGCAGATGCAGTACGTAATATATACAATAACCACAATCGCTTACATTCAAAGGCATTTACGCGATATCTTAGCTCTTTGAGCATTAAATCCGTGAGCAACAACAAAAGAAATATTGTCGTTTAATAAGAGTAATAAAAAGATGTCAGCAAACATTGTACTAGTAAGTAAGCCGGCATCAATGAGAGTCATGGAGACGTTAGCAGAAGGGAGGTGTTGAGGCTCTAAATGGGTTATGTGTGATGCCAGCGATGTTCAAGAGTAGTAACAATAGTAAAGAATACTAAAAACGCTGATTGCTTTTTACAAATTAAAGCAAATAAATTAAATGACAGTACAAAGTAGGTGGATAATATCAACATTGTGTAATTTTGAACATTAATCTTTTATTAACGCTTGCTGAGTGTCAGATATTTATTTTCGGAGCTTTTTTGAGCATTGTTTATGCTCAAATATATATTACAAGGACTAGGGCCTCAACCACGTTCAATCAGCACAAAAATATAGACACGACTGTTGCAGTATCGAAGTTGAATTTCAAAAAAAGGTCATATAAAAATGTTTCTCTACAGTTAAGAACCTTCCAAATGCATATGTTGAGTCATAAATTTAGTTTGTGATATGCTTTTAAGCTTTCCGAACTTATTTTTATATTGAGCTGTAGAGCTTTTATAGTGCCTTCATATAGTTTTTTTGCACTTTGTAAATCTTAAAAAGCTTACGACACTAGGTTAGGTTAGGTTTGGTTTTAGGGTTGATCCATATCGATGAATATCACTTGTTCATGCGTTCTTTGTGCTACCCGTAAACTTATAAAAGTGGATCACCAGATCCGAGTTACATCGACGAAGCGTTTTAATGTGCCAACTTTTCTGATTGTTGACCAGCGCTTGCTGAGATCACTGGCAGTTCAAAGATCGAACGCCAGAAGACATGAAGATATCGGAAAACCGATTTGCAATCGAATGAAATTCGGGCAGGATGCCCTCCCTAGCGAGGTCAACTGCTTTGCAGTTTCCGACGATTCCGCTGTGACTGATCGCCCATGCAAGTCTAACATGAAAAAAGCTTGAAACTATTGCTAATGAGGTCGTGCGCTTCTAGACTAGTTCTGAGCACACGGTCAGCGAGTTCAAAGCCATTATAGCCGCGAGGCTCTCGGAGTGGATGCACACCTGTTCCTGAAACTAGAGTTGATGAGGCTGCTGACAGAATACTTTCTCACCTATTCTCCTTCTTAACTTCGATGCATACGTAAAAAAGTTCACTGCATCGTTTTTCGAACCCCCAAGAGGTTCTGCAACGCAGTGATAGAACTCTAAAGTTTTATAATAAATTATTGATACTTATTCCATACACGATGATTCGATACCGTTTGTGCAACTCTGATGTCAGTTAAGGCAGTAAAGGCAGTACTTTCACTGTTTCCGTTTCCATGACTAAGGGTCTAAGTAATTGGAACGGACCTGGATTTTTATCCAGCAAAGTACTTTCAACTCGACACTAGTCCTCGAAATTACTTCAAGAATGTTTTCTGTCGCTACAACAACAACAAGCATTCATTGTTTCATATATCTGGGCAAACTTTCTGAATTAAGATCGGTAGTTTTATTTGTTCTCAGTTTCAGCTTGGAAATATGTATGAGACTGCCAGAAAAAGGGTTACAGTTTCTAAGCATTTAAAAAAAAAAAATTTAAAAACTTTTCAAATAATATTTCCGTTTAATAACATTTTCGATATCCGTAAAACACTAGAAGCTTAGCATTTTAAATGAAATTGACCAGTGGCATGCAACACGTACATAAATACCGAAAATGTTAGAAATTCAGAAGGCAAGTAGTGGCAAATACGCCTACAAGAAACCAGTAAAGGTATTGAACGTCGAAACTTGTATGTGTGACAGTCAACAACAACTTGTGGGGTAAAGGCGCTACAAAACGCTTACATTCGATGGCTTATACTAGTAGCCAGTCAAATTGTAGTTTGTGAGTTAGACAGGTGTGCTAGCGCTGGGCAATGGCTCCAGAGTAGAAGGCCAGCAACGTGCAACTAAATGTCATTTATCGGTTTGCTTAACTACACCAGGGTGAGTAACTTATACGAATTCGAATTTGAAGATAAAAATACGAACATTTGTAGGCGGTGATGTATCTGCATTTACATTTTGCTTTAGTCGGTTTCGAATTCTGCTGCAATCTGTATCGAAAGAATGGAATCTTCGCAGACATTTTTATGTTTTT
Source organism: Bactrocera neohumeralis (assembly GCF_024586455.1). Lineage (NCBI taxonomy): Eukaryota > Metazoa > Arthropoda > Insecta > Diptera > Tephritidae > Bactrocera > Bactrocera neohumeralis. The sequence continues at coordinate 45,022,264 of NC_065919.1, forward strand.
TTTATAATGGAGAGAGTTCTACTAAGAAAATGTATGAGTTTTGAATTGAATAATTTAAACAGAATTATTTTGGAGATCACATAGATTTTTATCCTCAAAAATAATATCAAATATGGAACGAGTTATCTGCGTACAGAACTCCAAAAGTCAAAACGGTAGATTCGAAGTACACAAAATTCCTATTGCCACTCGATAGAAAAAACTGTAAGAGCAGGAAGGGAATACTAACTGGTCACTGTTTGGTGGCGACACTCGACCGCAGGATGGTGCTGACAGGTCGAGAAGACTGCAGGAAATATCTAGAACAGGGCACCTGGAAAACAATAGAGCATCTTTTGTGCACTTGTCCCGCATTGGCAAGACTACGCTGTAAGCATCTGGAGTCTGCACGGTATGATACACTGGAGGAGGTATCGATAGTGAGGCCGCAGAGTCTGTTAAAATTCGTGTCAGACGCAGGCATCCAAAAGGATGACTACTCCGCTTGAAATTAGCAATCCATCTGGTATTCTAATAAACCAAAATGGTCTATGCAGGGCTTATTGGCATACGAGATTAACTTAACCTAACCTAATATCAAATATTGATTCCTGTTCATGAGCTTTTAAGATAAATTGAAGGTTCTAGAAGTTTGAAGTCCCCGACGGAGATTTTTAATATGTTTTTTCATGTCTGAAGTACATCTTTGATTTTAAAATTGCTTAAGGACGGTCGAACGTATAACATTTGCTGTAACTTTTTACAATTATATTGCCTCGTTAGAGCTCTGTGCTCGGTTTCACAGAGTCGTACTCACGTTTTCAAAGTATTCGCCTACAGGAGACCATATTCTATATATGTACTAGTTCTGTTATCAAGGAATATTTATTTATATATAAGAGTAGGCGTAATGGTTTAAATTATGTAGTAGTAAGAATTCCAAAGGAGATGATACACCACGAATATTCGTTAAATCTTCCATTGACCTCAATAGAGCTGAGGACAGCTAGACCGTAAAAAGTTTCTGCTAAAGCTTTAGAACATCATCTACAAGAATCGGTAACGAAGTCTGCCGAGAAGTCTACTAAAAGCTGTCACTTCTGCAGAAATTTTCACAAACATTATTCACCGCCGCAATTTGTAGTCCCACCCTCGTATATAAACGTTGGTTCGCCAACACATGTAACTTGAAGCTGCTGTCATGATTTAGTAGTACCTACAACACAATTCCATACACTTTTTATTCGTTCTATGTTTCTTTTTTCCAGCGCTCGCGTTGACCTATAAAAATTAATTTAGCAATAAAATCTAAGCAAAACAAAACTGATCGTCGCCAAACGAGCGCTGCAATGAGCGCAGAGTGGAGTGGGGTGGAAAAGCGGTTGCGATGTCGTCACTGGTGCAGCAGCAGCCCAGCACACTTGCCGCCACTGCCAGTGCCAGTTTCCTTGACTCCATTCTGCAGGCCATAGGCAGCATTACAGATGCAGTTGGTCGAACAAAAGGAGAGAACCTTGTCGATGTGTCAGTTGCCAGCGGATTTGCATTGCAACGGAGCTGCAAGCCACCCACACACACACACACACATACATTTATATTGAAAAGTCAGTTATGTCTACAAACATACACTTGTACATATACATGCATGTAGATGAGCTGTGTTGGAGTATGGGCTCAGTAGGAAAACGGAAGGTGTAGCGTAATCAATAAGCGGCTATGCGGGGCGTGTGGGTGCGGGTGCGCGCAATTGCAAATCGTGATTTGAATGCGTTACGTTGCTGGCATACCAATTGAGCGTTGAGCGAATACACTTTACATGCGCCTAGGCGCTGTCCATTCACCGGCCGCGGCCGCTCGGCACGATCGTGCGCCATGATCGCATGGTTTTTGTTATTGTTAAATTTGATTTGCAATTTTTGTTGTTGCTAGTGCTGTTAGTAGACTCTTAGTTGACATGCACTGACTACGCTTACATGTATGCATTTATGTGTGTCGCTGTGTGTTGTTGTTGTTATATTTGGTCACAATTTTATTTATAGAATTTATGCAAACATGAGTAAATGCTACGCTGCAAACACACATATATATGCAAATATACATATAAGACTCTACTTGTTTGTATGCAATTATGCACAGGACCAACTAATCGCTGTGGCGCATGCGCGTAGGTTTTTACGATTTCGTATGTAGACTGTCAAGTGGTTTTTATTGCGGCGTCTGTGGATGAGTAGCTGTTGATTTATGTTGCTACAATTTTACAAATGCTTTTTTATGTGTTTGTAATTTTTTTTAAATTTATTTTTTCTTTGTTTTGCATTCAGCCTTGTTTTCGCTTGCAATTGACTTTATAAGGGCATTTCGTTGCATTCATTTGCGAATTTCGGCTTGTCGCCATGGAGTTTTTAGTACTAATGTTAATTTGTTGTTATTGTTGCCTTTGTTGTTGCTACTTTGTTATTCTAGGCGCTGTCGGCGGCCATGGTCCACTGTCATTACTCACAATTGGCCTTTTTCTCTTTCACCTTTTTTGGTCTGTTTGTGTGATCGGTCAGTGGGGTGAACACATATACATACATATATATGAATATATGTATATTCATATGTACATACATTTATGTCGATGTGGTTTATTATTGTGTGGGAGTCGGCACGAGTTCACAGTGCATGCCAACTGTGTGGCACATTAAAGGAGTTGTTTTGCCGATTGCAATCGAATTTATTTGGTTTAACATTTGCTGTTGCCATTTATTTGTTCCAATTTTGGCTACTGTTTGCTGGTCTTATGAAGTTGTGGTTGTTTGAAAGTGTGACAGTTATTTGCCAAACTAATAATAACGGGACGAATAAGTTTTTTACAATAACAAGTGAGGCCGAACTTGCAGCTGTCTCAATAAAGAGCCTTTGTTTGCCTAAACTTTCAGGCGTTTGCTTTGCTGGAAGTTTTTATAAATTGTCTACCGGATTTGTAAGGTTTTATTAAATTGCGCTAATTTCGAGATTAACTATTTACTTGCTTGTAATATTACCATTATATTTTTTATGTGAAATAAAAAAAATCCAAACAATTGCCAATATCGTTTTTTTGCATGTATTGTACTAGCAATTTGTTACTAATAACTTTTAAATCAGGTGGCCACACTTCTCTAAATTAAACGCAACCAAATTCTATTTATGTAGGTATTAAAATATTTGTTTATTTCAAATATTTAACAAACATGTGCGGGATGAAGTCATGTGTAGAAGTTCACGTTTAAGTGAGGAAAGTTCTCCGAGCGCCGTTCACGACTTCCGGTCTGAAACCAAGTATCCTCTGGGTAGCTAAAAAACAGCCGTTTGATGGTGAGCTAAAGCGAGAAGCCGAAGCACCTCCTCCCCAAGGTTGTGCGCTGGGTTTGGGACTCGCCACAAAATACTGTTGCAAGATTAACAGTGCTTGGGACAAGCAGTTCAGTAGATCTCTTACGATTTACTCCAGGCCAAAAGGATCTCGCAGACACACATGGGGTGGTCGTCGACCACTACTAAACACACTAAACGCACGCGTTGTCCATAGGTTCATTGCTAGTGCGCAAGATGACATCGGCTAATCGACTCCGGTATGAGCGGAGAACGTGTATCCCTTCTTGCTTTACAATTTCCAGCGATTCCATTAATATTTAATAGCAGCTACTTCTTCTTAAAAATTACAATAGTCCGGTAGCATAAAACTAAGCTTGACTGATTGCTTCTTATAGAAGACTCTCCTTCAATTTTTCAATTTTTACTACAAGCTTCAATCCATCCGTTAAAAATCTCGCTGTGCCCCTTTTCCTGTGGGTTCTCCCATATAACCCTTTAGGTACAAGAGCGGAGAAACTTTCGTGAGAAGTAGCCTCTGTAATACAGTACTTCAAGTTTTCAGGGATCCAGTTGAAGGATGAAGGAAGTTCAGCGTGACGTTATTACCTTTTCAAAAAGTCGAATGTGCGAGCCTCAGAATAAGGGAAAAAGGTCGTCTGGGTCTGCGACGTTTTGTACCATCTGGTAAATAAAACCATTTTAGTTTTACTTGGATGAAAAGCTAAGCCGCTTATACTTGCCCAATTGAATACCACGGTGAGGTACTCATTAATTCCAAAAAATATTTTCAACCCATATTGTAGTTTTTCTTTCTTCTATCAATATCTTGGAATTAAAATTTTCAAATAAGAGAAAAAATTCCATTTCGAAAGTTTTAACCTTCGGATAGAACCCCTTATAATCCCAAAGGAAACATTTAAACTAACACCATTGGGTCTAAAAAAGTTTTACTATATTTCAATGATTTGAAAATACTTTACGCAAAGTGTTCATTAGATTTCTTTTCAAGAATGAAACTCCTTTCTTATCTGAAACCATAACTTTATTTTCAATTGTTTTATCAGGCCTTAAGAGAAATCTTCGAAAGGTTCCAACAATACTTTAAGATTGGTTTTTAGAGCAGTTGGATATTTTTAGCATACAGTTTCTTTCCACGAGTTTGAAACTATCTTCGGATGTCTTTATGTGATCAGAATAGGTATCGACTTCATACCTGTTATTTCACAAAAAAAATGACTCACGAGCATTAAAGTGAAAAGAAATTAAATTCCAAACACTATTCTTGCTTTCCTCTTGCATATGATTTCATTATGTAACACATATGTACATACCTAAATTAGTAAATCAATAATGCGACTCCTCTCAAAACAAATGGGTTTCACAATCTTAACTTCTTTAGATTGAAACAAACTTATTGAAGGAGCTGCTGTTCATTTCTTGGTTTGCAGTTCGAAATAGCGAAGGTAGAGGCTCTCAGGTTTTCTGAAAAGGGAAGTTTCCCATGAAAAAAAACACGTATGTACCGATATTGTCTTCGCAGTGCCTTCTCTCTGTGTTCTCATTGTGATAACGGCTCGTAGTTCTCGAAAAAAACTCAATAAAATTAATGCAACTTAAAATGATAAATTATGACCATAAATAATGCTAAAGAAGCATTAAATATTAATAATTTTTTTACTAACGACACTGCAATAATTCCATTGGCTTATGGAGCACGTTAAAAGACCGAGTTAAGTCTGATTTGTTTCCCAATGAATTTACGCAAGAGATTTGTATTTTTGCATAAAAGCAAAACCGCACAAAAAAGTAACTTTGGTGCAGAAGACGCATCTAATAGCGTCCGTTAAGAAATACGATGCGATCATTGCCTAACTACTACGTACATTGTGGCCGAAAAGGCCAAAAGTGGTTTTCGGCCAAAAACGGTGTGACCTTTCGGTGGTGAAATGTGCATATCCATTAGTTTGGACAAATACGAATGCAATTATATAGTATGAGTATCTAAATGTTTATATAATATATAAACGTATTGTTGCAAAATTGCATATGATATGCGCTCAGTAAGTTTGTGAATGCAAGCTCCATATACAGGGTGCTTCCGAGACATTTAACTAATAGTCACAAAATCGGAATTTCAATAGGGTCAACGAGAAGATATATTTCCAATGCAATGGCATTCTTTTTCTCTTTTATGGATGGTGACATGTGGCGAGGTTCACGCAAGTGAGGAAAGTTCTCTGGATTCAATTGGAAGTGGCCAGAAGCGATTCTTTTATATATGACGCAAGCAGATCATGACTTCTGGTCTTAGGGAAAGTATCTTCTGGGTGGCCAAAAAGCATCCATTTAAAGACGAGCTAAAGTGAGGATGTGAATTATCCCCAGGGTTGTGTGCTGGGTTTGGCACCCGCCACGTAAAAAAAACAGCCCCATGAAAAGCTTCGGATGAGAGACCCCCTTTTCGATGACGATCACTGCAAACTTATTAAGGATTACGATTTAAGGGCATGCACCTGGAATGTTTGGTCCGCGGTGCCGCTGATCAGCTGGTTCTATGTCCTCGTAATGGCAGTTTTACCCCAAATAATTCAAAAGAAAGTTTTTGAATGCATCCACTGAAAGTGAATTCAATTGTTCTCGACCACAGCGCCATCCATCTACATAGCATTGTGTCTCAAGTTTATATTTTTATTTACATATGCAAATCGTTTTAACTCCGTAGCGTCTTTAAACACCCTCTACTTGACGCGTTAAATTGCACCGTAAGCCCAATGGGCGTCAAGAAGTGTCGGCCTAGCGATTGGTGGGCAGCAGACTGCAAGCGATCACATCGTTTTCGCGTAGCATTCAGACACACGCTGCTCGTTTGTGCACTTGCGCGCTTGCGCAAAAGGTCGCAGACAGGTTACACTTGTCGCCAGTGGCATTTTAACGGCGTTTCTCCATTTTGTACATGTTCGTTTTGGCTCGTTATCTCCTGCCCGGCGATTGCAATTGTTGGTACGAGTAGTGCTGCCACTTACTTGATATTTTAAATATTTTTTTTTGCGTAAAAAAAGCCTGGCTCTTAATGGGTAGCGTCGTAGAGAAACAAAGCCAAATAAATTAAAATCGCACGACAATAAAATATTTAATATAATCGCATGCAATGAGAGAGCCGTTTATAACAAATTTAGCTTTAGAAAATGGTGAGCAAGAAGCTTGCAATAAATGTAAATGTGTAGTACAAGACACACTAAGTGCTTAGAACCAACTTTGGGGATTCACAAATTATACGAAATTCTTTCGAAGTAAAACTTTTGTTGTAAATCAATGTTTTATTATATTTTTATACCCTAAACAGGTTATATGAAACACTTATAATACATTTTTCTTGAATTGTTACGCCAAAAGTGATTTCTCTAATGTTATGAGTTATTGATCTACTCCATTTTTGAAGACTTTGAACCATACCATGTTTTGGCATGACAAGCGGAGAAGATACAGAGACAGAAGTTTTACGAACTATATATTTTGAGTTATTTTCCTAGCTTTATCAAGATAGAGCAATTTTTATGATATTTACAACATTCTTCACTTCTTTTTTTGTAAGCATTAAAGGTAACGGATAATCCAAGTAGAGGTACATTTTTCAGCAGCCTCTTTTTGACAGATTACTCGTGAGTCATGTCAAGCTGTCATGCTATTTTTGTTCAGTTTTGTTTGGCATTTCATCAAGGAAAGACTTCCGACTGAACAATGTTTACAAATCGTTCAACTTTACTATGAAATTCATGTTCTGTAAAGAATGTGTTTCACGCCCTCACTCAATTATAGTCAACATAATCGGCCTACTGAGCGTACTATTCGCATCCATCTTGAGACTCAGCGTTCATTATTGAATAATATTCGACAAAATAGACCACTTTCAGCACGCAGCGAAGAAAATATAGCAGGAGTAGCTGAGAGTATATACGAAGACCTTGGAGTGTCGATTCGGCGCCGTTCGCAGCAACACGAACTGATGTATGGTGCGATGGGGTGTATTTTACGTCGAGATCTTAAATTGCTGTGGGGATATGTAAACTCTAAAGCCGATGCGGATAATCCCGCTTCAACTCAGGCCTGGGAGCAAAACATCAGGTGTGTCATTCGCCAGTTACCAGTCGAAATGATCGAACGAGTTATCGAAAACTGAACTCAATGGATGGACCATCTGAAATCTAGCCACGGTCAACATTTAAAAGGGGTAACAAACATCAAAAAATGCTATTTCGAATGGTAATAAACTTACTGTTGTATTTCTTTAAAGTATTGGAGATACGCAGCGTTTTGTGAAGCTCTAAAAGTGAATTTTTCGATTTTTACTATGTCTGAATTTATTGAACACAGAAGTGCGGTAATGCACCATCTTTTACTGTATTGGTTATTCGTGATCATTTTGCCACATTTTCAACTAATATCGTGCCGCAACCACCGCATTCGCCTGATTTACCTTCGTGTAACTTCTGGCTATTCAGCAAATTCACATGACCACTCCGAGGACACCGTTTTGAGGATATAAAAGCTGAATCAAAGAAGGCGTGATGGCCAACACGACGGAGAATTTTTCCAAGTGCTATGATGACTGGAAAACTCGTTGGCATAAGTGTATTGTAGCGGTAGGAGATTACTTTGAAGGAAATCAAATCGATAAAATTAACTTTTCATTTTGATCACAGTAGTATAATGCCAATCAGATCAGATAAATGATCTATAATGTTTCAGAAGGATTAAAATGTGTATTAAGAAGACTTCTAGTTAATCCTTCCACACCGCACAAGTTAATCTCTGCGACCATACTTTGAAATCACATCAGACGAGTTTTTGAAATACATACTATATGTACATTGCAGATTCATGATCGGCAATGAAAACGTTCGATATCTATAGAAAAAAACTGGTGGTAATAGATTTGTAAAGAATGAGTAACTATGGAGCATGAAAGGTGATGTTTTTTGTTGATTTTTGGATAATAAATTAATTTAAATATAATTGTATATAGTTTCAGAAGTTATGTCTACACTTAAGAATATAAATGAAGTAGCCATTTGAATTTCAAGATAAATATTCAGAGAACATCTTAACTTAAAGCTTACCAATTGCCGCTATCATGAAAAATAAATATGCCACATCGTTGTCGTCGACATATTGGATTATTTGTCAAAGCATATAGCATATTATGCGAGTACTTCAAGAACTCTAACCCTCTTCACGATCTTAGCTAACACTTACCTGTAAAGAAAAAAGCAAAAATCGGAGAAGAAAATAGAAAAACAATTAGTAAATCAGTTAACCGGAGAGTGGTGTTTAGTAATACATTAAAAATCTATTTGCATTTTCATTGGCGAGCGTGCGGTTCGGCCAGCTGGGGAGCGAGCAATCGTATGCGGCAGTCAATTGGAGATGCATTTCATTGTCATTACTACGGTTAATCGTGGCAGACGAATGCATATGAGTATATGTTATGTACATAGGTGTGTACATACTTATTTATGCACTAGTGTTAATATTATATACATAAATATGCTGTGGGCAGGGTATTTAGTGATCTTAATCAGATTATATATGCAAATATAAGTACATACTTATCCTAACTTTATTGTGCAACATGTTTAATTGTTTGTTCAGTTGTTGTACTCTGTGTGGCTTATATACATACGTATTTATAATGCTATATATGTATATTCACGTATTACTGTATATATAGGCATTTACTTTTTTATAATCATAATTCATAGCATATCTCATTGTTCTATTCATATGCAAATAGCTAATTACATTCACAACTACTACCATCATTATTACAGTTATATCAGTCAAAACTAATAATTTGACTTTTTATGATGTAATTATATATGTATGTGTTGTATATATATATTTATTATTCTGTATCTACAATAACACTAGTTATTAATCTATTATTAATAGTATTGTGCTTAATATGCATTTTATTACTACCACTAAAGTGCCACTAAATATTTTTATAATACTAGATACTGTTATCATTTGTATGTAAATGTATATAGATTATATCGTATTATATCACTACCAACATTATTATTTTTTTTTAAATATGTACAAATAAAGTTTTCCAGAGTTTTTTGAATATACTGTGAAATATTCCTAAATTAAGCTCAAACGAATTTAATGGTATATGTAGAACGCAGTTTACGCGAACTTTTAATAATAAATTCTGTTAAAAAAGTACTCCGAAATTCCCCTGGTAAATGATACCAGAGATGATATAAAAATCCATTTTGCTATGATGAACGCGATCTCTCAACCAGTTTATTTATAAGAGCTGACTTGGTACACCTCAGTGGTGCGTTGCGATTTTTACAATGGATAAAAATATCGAACAAAGAACTTGTCTCAAATTTTGTAATTCTTACTGTATATATAGGCACATTTTTTATAATCAGTCCAGTGCTCATTGTTGCGAAATCATTTCAGCAGCAAAATGGATAAAAAACGCATATCCCTTCAAAGACGGTCGAGACATCGGTGAAAACAATCCTTGTTCTGGACGACTTTCAACCTCTTCAACTGATGAAAATATTCAGAAATGAAGGATGTGGTGATTGAAAATCAACAGGCAAGTTTTAGATAGTGGCAAGAGAGCTTGATATCTCTATCCGTTTGAATGATTTCGATGAATATTTTAAGTATGCAACAAATTCTTGCTCTATTCGTCCCGATAAAGCTGAATTTTTACCAAATAGAGTACCGTAAACGAGTCAAGTCCATGAATGTGGGATCGGAATTCGCAAGATCTGGACATGTTTGATGTCAAATTCATAAACCCATTTCTCATCGGCAGTTATAAATGCTCTCCATGAATGTGGGATCGGAACTCGCAAGATCAAACATGTACAGTTCTTGCGAATTCCGATCTCACATTCATATCATCAAACATGTCCAGATCACGCCAAAGCCGCTAAAAAATCAAGGCAATGCTCATTGTTTCTTTCGATATTCGTGGTTTGGTGCATCATAAATTTGTTCCGGAGGGACAGACGGTCAAAAGGAGTTGTATTTAGCCGTATCGAGGCATTACATCTAGTGGGAATTACTTTGAACGCAACAAAATATATATTGATGAATAAATAAATAATTTGCGTTTTATTTATAATTTTCGGGTACTTTTTTGTCACAATGTATGGTTGTCATCAAATACAAACTATAATACAATAACGTTACCTCTCACATTTTCTATGAGAATAGTAAAAATAAAAAAAACGTCACAAAAAAATTGTGTATTTTAATATTTGGCTTGGTTTAATGTTTGGTTTTGGTCTTATACAAGCGTTTCGTCCTGAATATGTAGAAAACTTCGCCTATTTTGGGCCCTTAGAAATTATATGAAAACTATATAATGGGTTGTCAAAAAGGTCTTGCGGTATTTTTATTGAATTTTTTTTTATTGGAATTGAAATGAATTTTTGATGACTCATGCCCAGCTCTTGACCCATGCTACGGCTGCTACTATGCCGGTCTCTTTCGACCAATTCAGCGATTTTATCGCAATTTTCGACGACAGGCCTTCCGGAGCGTGGCGCATCTTCGACCATCTCTACATCAGAACGAAAACGTTGAAACCATCGTTGTGTGGTGGAAATGGAAACTGTATCGGGTCCATAAACTGCACAAATTTTATTGGCGGCTTGAGATGCATTTTTGCCTTTATCGTAGTAGTACTGTAAAATATGGCGTATTTTCTCTTTATTTTGCTCCATGTTTGCGACGCTATAACTCACGAACGACTTAAAAGAAACGACAATCAATCAAACACATGTTAGCGCGTGAAATGAGCTTTCCAAAAAGGTATAGCATGACCCTATTATTTAGTTACTCCCTTCTGTAATGGTTATGAGAAGATCGAGATCTGATAATTATACAAGTAAGGTTCGACCAGAGTCGAAAGTAAGTTAGGTTAGATTGGATAGAAAGTGAAGACTTGTGAGGTACAAGACTTTAAGAAAGCGAGAAAGCGTTGGATGGTTCAAAAGTATGTTTTTTAAATCGTTTATAAATATGTTCAATAATTTCAAAAAAATGTTTACGCGTTCTATAGCTTCAAAGTATTAAAGTGAGTAGTTCTTTTTCAGGTTGGGTGTGAAAAATGTTTTCGAACGCGTTCATCTCAAAACGAAATTTTTCGAACTAGTTTACCCGGTCTACATATATGAATAGATCAATAGTTTTAGATATATAAATAGAGACTAAGGCTAAAAATCATGCTATTTTCTAGTATTTATGGCTTTGTGATCTCTTATAGAGCGTTTGTTATATATTTTGTATTTCAGAGAAATTCACATGGTATGAGCAATTTAAATGAATTGTATTATTTTTTCTACTATAAACATTTTTTGAAATAGAAATTAGTCTTTTAACCGCATTTTGCTTTTGAAAGAAAAATATTTTTAAGTTATTATATGCAAATAGGAATTCAAAGGATATGTGGACCGCAGCGCCATCTGTTTGGACAATACACCCAACTCTTTTTTTACACGGGTCACATTTGAGTGTATTTTTGACCAAATTATTTTTTAACTATGAAAAACATTCTTTCCTGGCCTCTTTATCCACCAGTATGGGTTGTCTGAAACGTAATTTTTTCCAAAAAACTTAAATATTTGGTCTGAAAATTATGTGTGGTGTCGAGTGAGATCATTAAATAAGCAAGGTTCGTGGCGGAAGGTGGCTATATTATTGTCAAAAATAAAAGATGCTTTAAACATTATTAAAACATTACAGAACTCAAATGCTACCTGAATATTACTAGGGAAAAACACTATTTATGTACGATTCTCTTCCTAAACCACTCATACTTATACACTATAGTTGAAATACAAACCATTAAATCTCTTCGTGAACAAGAGAAAGCAAGCAATATCAACGTTTCTCAATTCCAATTCCATGCTAAAGCTAATACAGAAACACCCTAAGTCAAAGCCAATCAGTTCAGCCAATTGCAAATAATATGGATCAAAGCGGTATAATTGTGGGTATTAAGAACCGCTACCTGAAAACGCCTCGCAGGAACGCTAATTATTGGATTACACTAACAATTTCCTGCCTGCCGCATCAACACGCTGAATAATCCATTCCATATGTGCGAGATGCGAGTGTGTGTGTGCATTCCCAATCAGTCAATCGTTGAAAATTACAGTTGTTGCAGCAACCAGATGTTAACAACTGCAATTCACCAACAACACAACTGCCATCAGCGACGATATGCATTCACTTGTCAATCTGCGCCGCCGACGAATCACAGCTGCAATACAGATTGTGAGTTTTCCTACAGGCGGCAACAGCAGGGTTGCATGACACATATTGCCACACAACACCTATGTTGGGCAACGACACCTTTGGGATGAGCGTAAAATTGCAATGTGCAACAGTTGGCAATTGCTCGTTTGCTGGCTGACGCGGCAGTTTGGTAGCAGCGCAGCAAACAGTTAGGCAAACTGGCAATTCGTCAGCGTAGAAGGCGAATCGGCAATTTTACAGTCTGACAGTTAGAACGTCAAGTCGAGTGAGGCCACCAATGCACAGTCGAAAAATCAACTGCTCAGCTGCCGGCTAGCTGCATGCTTTTAGTTGTTGTTTTGCCGTTTGTTTTGCTTTCCTTTCAATCTGCAGCCAGCCGTTGCCACGCTTCAACAAGTGATGTTGCGGAGATTTGACAAATTTCTTGCACTTGACCATGGAAGAATGGAAAGAGTGGAGCAAATTGAAACCGAGCCGCATATAATTGCCTGCAAACAACTGTTGCTGTAATGCATGTGCTTGTTGTTGCTTTCGCACAGTAGCAGTGCTTTTAGTGAGTGTTTCGCTGGCAGCTAGCAGACAAACAATAATTGCTCATCTTACGGTGCCAAGTGGCACTTTGCTGCCGGCTGCAAAGCTTGGATTAGTTACCGATGATCTTTCTTCGTTACAGCTATGCCACTTTGCAAGTGTATGGCTCTGTATGTACATATGTATGTACTCTATGTATATGCGAGAAGTTTTGTGTAAAGTTCGGATAGCATAAAGTCAATATTTGCACCTAAACTACTTTGCCACCACTTGGCACTAAGTCAAAGCCAAACAATTCGAGTGTGTTCTCGACTGCCGTGTAACTTACGGCATACCAGTTTATATATACATATGTACATACATTTATGGATATACATATATAGTCATGTACATAAATAACATGCCAGTAAAACGGAGTGTAGAGTGGAAGCAGCACATTTAGAGTTAGTAACCACCAAGTGCTTAGAATTGAGTTAAGCAATGAAAAATCAAATATAAATGAGAGCTAAACTAAATAAAAAAAAGTCGCTTGGATCTTTGGTCAAGATAAAGATCCTATTATTTTGCCTTTCAAAACTGAACTAAATTGCATGGCAAATACGATCTATAGAACGATTTGGACTACAGCGCCACCTGCCGGATTATTAGCTTATCGCCTATCGTATTTGAAAATATCATCAGATGTTGTCATCCTCCATGTTTCTTCATCATATAGCAGGGCGGGGAATGGTGAGTGAATTGTAGAATTTGGTCTTTGTTCATCGAGAGAGAACTTTACTTCTCAATTTCCTACTTAGTCCGAAGTAGCACCGGTTGGCAAAAGTTATTCTGCGTTGGATTTCGAAGCTGATGCTGTTGTTGGTGGTTCCAAGATAGTCGAAATTACCTACGACTTCGAAGTTATGACTGTCGCGAGTGCAACGACTGTTTGTTTGATGACAAGAGATATTTCGTCTTGTCCTCGTTCACTACCAGACCCATTTTTTTCGCTTCTTTATCCAGTCTGGGGAGAATATCAATAACATCGGTGTACGCCACAGCTGTACACTGTTATAGAAGATTGTACCTTCTCTATTCTCTCATGAGTAGATTGAAGAAGTCTCACGATAGAGAGTCGCCTTGTCTGAAACCTCTTTTGGTATTGAAAAGGTCGGAGAGGTCCTTACCGATCCTGACGGAGTTTTTGGTATTGCTCAACGTCAGTTCACACAACGATATTAGTTTGAGACATAGTGGTATTAAGGCCGGTGTATGACGATTCTCTTTTTACAACGTTTGGCGCATGTTGAATATCTGGTCAGTATAAAGTCGATCGGAAGTTCCTTATTAAGTATATGGGCACTAGGTTGAAGTGTGTAACCGATTTTATCAATGTGTTGTACCAGGGCATATATAGTAAACATCAGGCAAATATAAAATATCCACCTCAATTTTCTAGTCTTATATTACAAATTGACTGATATTTTCAGAATAATTCATATAAGATAGATAAAGAGAGAGAATTTGATGGGTTTTGAAAGGGTATTACATGGAAATATAATGCTGGAAGAAGTGATACGCGCCGCTACTCTGAAACGTAATGGCACTGCCTTCGCTAAGAGTACAATGCTACTGAACTGCGGCGGAAGATATTGACATCGTTGGCCTTAACAATAGAGATGACAGTTCAGTGTTTTCCAGCCTAGAAATAGATCGTAAGAGGTTGGCTATATGGTAAATTGTAAAACGTGAAGGACTTTGGTCTATCTCGGAACCAGCTTAGATTCCATGAATAATTGAAAACTGGGAATCAAACGCAGAATAAGTTTTGCCAACAGGTGAAACTTTAGGATCGATAGGTAATTTACCGACGAACAAAATTTACGCTCTTTAGGCCTCTTATCTTTCCCGCACTTTTATATGACATAGAAACATGGATGATGACGAACCGAGATGAGAAAGCAATTAGAGCATTCGAGAGAATTGTATGAGCGATATGGTGAAATGAATATAGTAAGACAAAGATTGCGCTGGTTAGGCCACGTAGTATGCAAACGAATATAAGACGTTGTTCTAGCGTAAATCTCTTTCGATTCGAGACCCATGTACAACTGGGGTACTCACATCCCGTCGTAAAGCGTCGTAAAATCGTAAAATTATAAATTTTTACACTTGTTTAAAAAAATTGTTGTTGGATTTCATACAAAAATGAGTTTACACATTTGCAATTCTCAATGCTATGTTTTCGAATCGTTATACCTTATAACTTTATGAGACTTGTGAAAACCCTAAACGGATGCAAGGGAAGGGCGTCACGCTCCCAATGGAAGGGTAAAGTTCATAGACACTTGTCTGGATAGAGGTTGGCGAAGTTCTGTGTTCTCGGACGAGACCGACCTACGGTTGTAGTGACAATAAAGGCGAGTATTAGTATATGAAAGGTAGGCTTGGTTGTAAACCGTTTTGGCTTTTTTCGAAATGTAACAAAAGCATGTAAAGGGAATCTACCATAATGTACCAAATTCGGTTGAAAGGTGTTAGCAATTGGTTATTATATTTTGATGAGATTTAAATAAAATTGGCGAAGGTCCATTTACCGATTTTCTAACTAATTCATATGTAAACCTGTAGTTCTATCTATACGGTTATTCTTATTGCCTCTGACAATGTTTCTTCATTACAAGTTAACACACTTTGCACCTTAAAAAAACAGTTTCATTTCCGGCGTATGTAATAACTGCTAAATATATAGGTATGTGCACAATCGGAAAGGCTGTGAGCGGTTTGTTAGCTCTACAGATTTATCATTTCGACTCTTCGTCGATTCATTCCCTATTGCAGTATTAAGGATACAGTTGACTTTTGGGTATATGTATGTTTGTATGAATGACTCATAGTTAGCATAGTTAATTCAATCGAGTTTTGTTTGGTACTGTTGAGTGGCACACTTTAATCACATGGCAAAGTTTGCGTGCTGCAGAGTTGTTGCCAAACAAAATTCAATAAAAGTTGG
Organism: Bactrocera neohumeralis; assembly: GCF_024586455.1. Lineage (NCBI taxonomy): Eukaryota > Metazoa > Arthropoda > Insecta > Diptera > Tephritidae > Bactrocera > Bactrocera neohumeralis. Next base: position 45,038,399 of record NC_065919.1, read on the forward strand.
GTTAGAGCTGAAATTTTGACTAGAAGTGTGACAGAAATGCAGAAACTTCTAAACAAAGTGAAAATTTAGGAGTAAAATATTTTGCGGTAGCTGTACTTAGATACATTTTAAAGCAATTATTAAATAATAGTAGTTCTAGTAGGCTTAAAGGTTTAATGATTTCTAAAGGAAACTGAGTGAAGTAGTTCTTACGATTGTTTAAGAAATGTAGCAGATGAAAGAAAATCTTTGTATAGGGTATTTCTTATTACATAAAACTTTCGAAGGCGGTAGTATTGAAAGAAGGCGCAAATGATGGAATCAGAAAAAGGAGCCAATTTCTTTTTATCACGGACCTAACTAGATCCGTTTTATAAAATATTTAGGAAGTGTGATTTTTATTCGACTGTAAAATGCAAAATTCGAAACACGTATTCTCCTCAATTCTGCTTTGTCATTATCAGGTTGTAATCACTTAATACTGACTTTAAATTCCAAACAGCTATATATGATCCTCACCTAAGAGATAAAAATAGCTGAGTGTGTTTTAAAGTGATAGTTCCGGCTTGTCATGGGTTTTTCTTCCGTATGAAGGACGCCGAAATAACCTAATTTAGAAATTTTAAACAAAAATCCTTCATCGTTGAGTACAGCTGTCGATGACAGTTAATACTAAAATATTTGTTTTTTGTTTTTTAATTTTCTGCAAGTGTTTTGTTCTACTTGTTGCAAATTAAATATGAAAAGTGTTCAAATAGAAGTATTTACATATGAACATGTATATATCTTATTACTAACAAATATTTACATGTATGTTTCTGTTTGTATTTGTTTTCTTTGGAAAGTAGTTGTTTGTTGGAACAGGTGATAATTTTCTCGAGGCCAGAGGGTTCTCATATATTTTTTGTAGAAAAATTTTTGCATTTAAAAACACAATTTCAGCATTGGTTTGCTTACTTCTCCGTTGTTTAAAAAATATTCATTTACCTTTAAACCTACTTTCAAATATTTAACACACGTGTGGGCAAACAAAGTCTCTAAGAAACAAACAATAGACTTTGAATATTACCCAATCATATATATAATGTCTTTGCTGTTAATATTGCAATGCACTTGAAATTTTTATAGCTTTTGCCCACCTAATTATTTTTTAATACTTATTGTTTTACTAATACTGATAATGATACTTTTTGGCTTTATATTAAGGACTTTCGGACCTTTCTGACTAATCTTAAATGTATAAGATCCACAATAAATACATGCAAGTAGTTTATCTATCTTCTAAGCACCTTTTTCCTTTTTTTCGAGCAGCTTCCGTTTCTAAATAAGTGAGCATGGTAAGAAAAAAATCTAAGTAGAAGATGGTACAGAAATATGTAGAGTAGCTTAAGGTAAGCTAGATACAAATAAAGCCAGAAGAAATTCATGAATGTTGGCCGAGACTTGCAGAATAAATGTGGTTCCAAAATATAAGGAAAATTATGAAAATTTCTCTGTTAAGGTCTGATATGTAGAAACACGATTTTTGTTTGGCCTTATATCCCACGGAGACTTTCTTCTGGAACAACAACACATAATTCAGTCAATCTGTCCTTATACTTGTAGTAGACATAGTCGGGTCTGGTAGTGAACGAGGACAAGACGAAATATCTCCTGTCATCAAACATACAGTCGTCGTACTCACGACTTGGCTTCTAAGTCACTGGTGTCAGTCATAACTTCGAAGTAGTAAATAATTTCGCATATCTTGGAACCAGTAATTACACCAACGTCAGCCTCAAAATTCAACGCAGAATAACTTCTGCTAACAAGTGCTACTTCGAACTGAGTAGGCAATTAAGAAGTAAAGTCCACCCTCGACGAACAAAGAGCAAACTTTACAAGTCACTCATCATCCCGTCCTGCTATATGGTGTAGGGGCATGTACGATGACACCATTTGATGGGTCGACGTTAGGAGTTCTCGAGAGAAAGGTTCTTTGGAAGATTTATTGTCCTTCGCTCATTGGCAACGGTGAATACCACAGATGGAATGATTAGCTTTATGAGATATTGATATAGTTCAGTTAATTAAGAGGCAGCGTCTACTGGTCATGTCGTCAGAATGGATGAAAATACTCCATCTCTGAGGATATTCGAGGCAGTACCCGCCGCGGGAAACAGAGGAAGATGAAGACCTCCACCCTGTTGGAAAAACCAGGTGGTGAATGACCTGGCTATACTTGGAATATCCAATTGGCGCCAAGGAGTGAAAAGGAAGAACGACTGGCGCGCTGTTGTAAACTCGGTTCTAACCGCGTAAGCGGTGTCTCCGCCAATTAAGAAAGAAAGTCACTTGTTTGTTCGAAATTATAGTGGAAGTGAACTTTGGCCGCACCATGTAGCTGCCATTTAAACTCAACAATCAAATACATAACCTTGTATGCAAACTTTTTATTTGACAAAGAATATTCACGAAATTTGTTTGTAAGTGTTACAACGAGTTCGACGCGCGCTGAAAACGTGTTAAAGACGAACACAATTCACGTTCAAAACGTCAAAGATTTGGTGGTCGCAATTTTTTTGCCAAGAACTCGTGAAATATTGTTTCGCAAGCACTGTATATGCCTGATTTGGTTCCGTTCGACTTCGAGCCATTCAGAAAACTCAAAAGGCCAATGTGGGGACTCTCTTTTAACACGATTTCGGAGGTAAAAAGCGAGTGGGAGAAGGTTTTGAAAGCTATTCCGGAAATAGACTGTTCTGACTGCTTCGGAGACTTGAAAAAGCTTTGGCGAAAGGAAGTTTTATTGAAGGATGACTATTTTGAAGGAATAAAAATGAATTGAAATAATAAATAAAAAATTACATTTTTTAAACAAATTCATCGTAGTTTTTGAATACAGTGTATAATTATTTATGGAAAAGAGATGGCATGGATAGTGCCAGAAACGGGTTTACACAAATGCTTTTAATTAGATTAGATAAGTAAATGAGGATTGCACCGCGATCTAAGATTTATTGGCCCTCTCCGAAGTCACAACGACTCACTTAGGCCCAGCTTATTAATAAATTCCAATAAAGTGCTAGGTGTTATTGAAGCGATCTGATCCCAATTTGGAAACATGGATCCAAGGCCCTTTATCCTGCGCCTACAAACTGCAGTCAATTAGCAGGTATTCTGGAGTTTCAGGCTCCATGTCGCAGAACCGACAATTTACATAAGAAGCTAGGCCTATGTTGTACAAGTGCTTCTTGAGCTTACAATGGCCAGTTCAGAAAGCGACAAGTTGCCTGAGCGCCAAGTTGAGCAACTTGGTATGTGATGTCTTGAAGGATTTGCTAATATCTCTACCTGTTCGCTCTTTCATTCTTGCGGAGTAGCTCCTTTATGGCATGGGGATCAACCGCAATGAAAGGTTCTGGTCATATTATGTTTGTGGATGCTGCGGAAAGGGCGAGCTCATCGGCCAGTTCATTCCGGCTTCATCTTTGTGACCGAGCGCCTAGATAAAATGCACTTGGTTACAATCTGATAGACTGTTCAACTGTTCTATACACTCCTGCACCAAAAGCGTTTTTATCGCATACGCAGAGATCGCTTTAAGCGCCACTTGACTGTCATTGAGTATAACTATATATGTAGTATGTTCTTTGCGATAGTTGCGTTGGAGGCTTATATCTACGTGCCGACTTATAGCAAAGACCTCTGCTTGCAATATGCTCTGAAAACTTCCCATAGGTATGTAGAGTTTAAGCCGCGGTCCTGCGACTCCTGCACCAATTCAATACGACATTTTCGAGCCGTCGGTGTACTATTTGCTTGTATTATCTTTAAGCTGTAGCTCGAGAGCGGAATCATTCTATTCAGCCTTACTGCTAAGGGTAATCTTGAATATCTTAATAGAGTTTACACTTCTGGTAATGCTGACCCTTGGAAGAAGGGCCAGTGGTAAAGCTTGTGATGCGCAAAGACGTAATCCTCCAGGAAATAAAGAAGCGCAACATAATTGCGTGTACGTCTGAGGACATACGCAAGATTGCTTCCAATTCGAACAGCTGGTTTCGTTTCGTTTTGCTAAAGTGACGTCATCAGTCGCTACTTAATTATGCCAGTTGTTTGTTCCGTTCGCTACCGCCAAACGTTGGCGAATCGAAGAGAGCCAATAAATATAACTAGTAATATTATCTAAACTTTCAAACGCTATCAAATTAACCGATACTAACTGTTTTTGTTTTCAACAAAAGTGGGGAAAATTGGCGCGAGCGATTAGCGTTAGCTGTGTAGATCAGAAATGTCGCTGCGTCTGCGAATTGAGGTGAGTAACAGTTAATGCGGCAATTAAGCGGCACGGCTAGTTGAGTAATTCTTTTGCGTGTGAGCGTATGTTTGGGCAGCGGTGAAAGACTGGAACGCTTATCGAACGGTACGGCGAACGGTGCTACACATGCGTTAGCGTTCAACGGTTTCTGAACATTTGCAGAAGAAAAACGAATTAAATTTCTTGGTCATCATCAACATTGCAATCACTTGCGCAGGAATTTCCAGTTGTACTTGTAGCTGTTGTTGTTGACTTCGTTTTTTGTAATGGGTTGTTGTTACTGTATGCGATTAACAACAACAACACGCAAAGTAAGAGCAACATTGCAACATATTGCACTTCGTGTGTGTGTGTGTGTGTTGGTTTGTTGCATGTGGCAGCATTCTTAAGGATGATAGCGCATGAATCAGAGTAGTCGCATTGCTGGCATTCTTGCGTAACTAAGCTGCTGTGCTGTTACCGTTGACATTGCTGACCATACCTTGCCGCGCCTGCCGTTAACATATGCATGCATATGCAGTGGTGTGTGGAAAGTTGCAACTTGCTGCAGCGCAACATAATTGCGCGCTTGCCGTAGAAGGCTGCGCCGTGGAAAGGCAGTTATGTGCTGCCGCGTCGCTTTTAGGACAACAATTCACTTTACAGTTGTTGTCTGTGTGGCATTTTACTATCGCCGGCATATATCGCACCGTTGTGGCAACAACATGGCCAGGCATGCCACATAGTACATGCAACGGCAGTTGGTGCTGCAAAGGGATGCGCGCTGCTAGAATGGCACTTTTTGTAAATTTACGGCAACCTTTTCGACTTAGAGCCGACTCATATGAATTGTGCTAATAAAATGCTCGGCAAAAAGTCGTACAAATAAATAACGGCAAAAAAGCGCACAGCGCAAAGCACAACTTTTGATCGCAGATATGCATGCAACACTGTGTGCGCTGTGGCATCGTTATTGTTTTTGGTTTTGTTTTCGTTGTTGTTGTTGCTTTTGCTTTGTTGTTGTTGCTGTTGCCCATAGTTGTGCGGAAGGTTTACTGTTTGCTGTTTGCCAAGGCAAATATACAGTTATGCAGTTGTCTAATGCCGCCACAACCGATTACTGATTGCAGCAAGTGCAGTGCGGCAATGCATTTAATCGTGCAACATTGCAACAAATGCAGCTTCCTTATATGGACGCTCAATGCAGCACACACACATACATACATATATGTATATGCGGTTGCATATGGAGATGTAAGAACATGCACTTGTTGTATATATTTTTATGTTTGTATGTATGAATATACATATATATACATATATATGTAAATATGTGTGTGCGCGCTTCTGGATTTGCAGTTAAAACCTTCACTGCATTTCAAGGCATACCAAAGCATAACTTACTACGCGCGCATTGTTGTTGTTGCTTGAGTGCATTTGCGTCTAGGAAAGGGTAACCGTTCCGTTAGTCAAGCTATGTAGGCCTACCGTGCCCCCGAAGCACAGCAGCGGTACGAATGTGTGGAAGTACAAGTGCTGGCGCATTTTGTTAACGCTCGTGCGAGCACAAAGAAAATAACGCGCCACAATAACAATAACAACAACAACAATAACCACGCTGGTTTAAGCTAGAAATTACAAGCTTTTCGCTAGTGCAACTCTTGTATGCACTGACTTGGTAACTTATGGAGCTTGACTACTTGACGACGACGCGCGTTGCCTGCCACCGCTTACTGCCACTTAAGTACTTACTAAATGTACACACATATATACATACATACAAACTAGTAGTTCCTACCAAGGTAGCTGTGCAGCAAAAAAAAGAAGAAAAGCAGTTTCTGGTAAAATTTGTTAAAAGTGGACTCATGCGCCGTTGTAGTGCGCGCACAAGTGCATCAAACTCAGTGCCACTTACGCTCATTAGGCGCTTACACCGCTTGCCTTCATTTTGGTTTTTGCCTCGCAGCTTTGGCTTGTGCGTGTTGCGTTGTTGGCGATTTGTTAAAGAACTTTTAAACAATTAGTTATTCTAACTTTCGGCTTAGTTTTTTTGGTTTTGTTATTTGTGCAATGTGTTTGCTCTAATATATTATATATGAAATTAAATTGTATATCGGTACTCAGTTAGGTGCCCTCTGAAGCAATGTTAAAATATGTATGTATGTGTGTGTAAAAAAAAACAATAATAAGAGTTCATTTAGGCTGCGCCGACGATTAAAAATCGTTCAATTTTATAACGATAATTTACGTTCTGTACATAAAGAATGTGTTTTAATCGGCCTACTGAGCGTACCATTCGCAACACCATCACCCATCTTGAGATCCAGCATTCTCTATTGGATAATATTCGACCGAATAGACCATGTCCAGCACGCAGTGAAGAAAATATAGCGCCGTAACTGAGAGTGAACATGAAGGCCGTTGAGAGTGGATTCGGCGTTGTTCGCGGCAACTGGGACTGACGTATGGATCGACGAGATCTTAAAGCGACATTGCTTCGTTATATGTACTCTTGAAAAGTTTTTCGAGTCAAATTTTGTTCAGCGATGAGGCCCATTTCTGGCTCAATGGGTGTATGTAGACAAGCAAAATTGCCGCATTTGAAACGATGAGCAGCCTGAAGAAATTCAAGAGCTGCCATTTCAGCCAAAAAAGAACAACGGTTTGCTGTTGTTTGTGTGCCGGAATATCGGTATTCGGTCCATATTTCTTCAAGAATGATTCCGGTGAGAACGCAACCGTAAATGATCTCAGCGACATTTGGCGCCTCTTTTCACAAAATAATGTATTTATTCAGAGAACACTTCGGTTAACAGATAATTCAAGTTTCAGGCCGGTCGATTGGCCACTAAGATCGTCACACTTTTAGACTTCTTCCTATGGGGTTATGTAATGTCTAAAGTCTATGCGGATAATTCCGCTTCGATTCAGGCCTTGGATAAAAAAATCACGCGTTTCATTCACTATTAATTAGCCGAATTAATATTCCGAATATTTGAAAGAGACTAACCAATATTTGGAAAAGCCAAAAAAAAAAAAATGCGAATGAATGTTCTTTCGAAGGATAATAAATTAAGGTTACTTAAAAAGCAAAAATGATCTTTGTGATTTTTATCTGGATTTTGAACGATCAGCTTTTATGGCAAGTATATCCTATAGTAGTCCGATGTAAGTATAGACCCGAACTATTAGAAAATTATTACATAATGGTCATGATATTTGAGTGAACCCTATGAACCTTCGTTTCAACTTGTTGAATCATACTGATACACAGAACGTGTGTAAGTTTCTAACTTCTATATTTGAGTATAGCTCTTTTAAGTATGTATATATGTACTTTAGGTAAGTTACCAAACTGATTTCCTAGTTTCTTTGTTTCGCTTTTTTTCTAAAAATATACATTTTCATTAAATTCGGTTCGTTTCAATCTTTCAACTCTCTTCAAGAAGTCGTTGCATATTATAGAAAGCTACTTTATCACACGAATCCAACATCTTGCGATCGGTCCAAAAAGTTGTCAGTAGACACTTTTGTTTTGCACACGTTTCAAGTGAAGAGAAAAGTCGCGAAACCATGATGATGACGGGAACAAGCGAGCGATACCAAATAATTTTGAGAAGCTCGCCGAATTGACAGTCTTTGCACGGATACAACTGCGAGTGTTTTCTGGTTACGAAGGTTCGAAGTCTTACTCGGAACTATTTTATGGGCAAATGGAGCCCTAAAACCGAAGGTTATTATTATTTTTTCAATATGTTGCTGTAGTAATCTATATCTCGCGATCGGGTACTAAAACAACTTCTGAGATAGTTTTTGATTTCTTTACTCAATATTGTTTGACCATACGGCAAAGATCGACATCAGCGCAGAGAAAATGTACCATATTTTACAGTTTTTTTCGAAGAAAGACGAAATTGAAAACCAGACGGTTGAAAATGTGTATGGGGTCAATGATCCCGATACTGTAGTAGCCAATCAAACGTTTTGTTGGCTTCGTCGATTCCGTTTCAGTAATTTTGAGGTCAAAGATGTGTAGAAGATGAATAGTCGACAATATCGATAAAGTTATGAAAACAATCGAGTAAGATCGTCATGTAAACATTGTTTCGATTGAGCAAGAGCTAACATTTGAAAGAAGAAATAAACATTTTGAACTCATTAAATAAGGCTGGATATAAAAAGGTGCTCAATGTGTGGGAATCACTTGTGTTAACTTAAAAACAACACATGGACCGATGATTGTTGATAAAGAAAAGTGAATCAGTTATGAGAACGTTAAGTGAGTTAAGTTTGTCTCATCAAATAGAGTTAAATTTCCCATTTCCTCAATTTTCGATATTTTACCATTTCTTGAACGAGTCAACTAAACTCTCCGTTTACATAAGTATTTTTGGTAAGATTTCAAGATTTCTGGCACTTTGTTATTGACAGAGTTCAGTAGGTTTTGACGTTGCGCAGCAAACTGTCTTAAAGAAATGGCATTTCGGTGCAACTGAATTTATTTTCCCACATAAACACAAACAGGAAAACTTTTATGGAAAAAAATGACGGGTAAACGAGTGAAGTCAAGGTTTTGTAGCTTTTTGTGACACACCCACCACTAAGAATGCGCATGCGCGGCTGCATACAGCCCACATACAATGGCTCAAAGGTAATAAGGAAAACAAAGAAACACATTAATTCAAAGAACTGTGGAATAAAAAGGCGAAAATTATCAAATTAGCAATGCTCCAAACGAATTTAGTGCCAAAACGCGCCACAAAAGAACACGTAAGTTTATATTTATAAATAATGCACACTACATGCATACACACATTTTTACAAGCCTAGCAACGGCTGCTCACATTTGACATTTTATTTGCATTTTAGTCCGAATTCAAAGACAATTTACTGCAAAATAAATTAACTCAAAGTGGAAATATAAAACACACAAAATAGCAAAGCAAACAAAAAATTAAAAACTTGGCTAAATGCGCAGCAAAGCGTCCGTGCACAAATCTGTTTGTATGTATGCATGTGTTTGTGTGTGTTTGTGTATATAGTTGAGGCGCAGCACCGAACTCCCGGCCGACAAAGCAACTTAATTCAGCACAACTTGGAGTTACAAGTCGACATTTAAGCTGAAATCAACACCAATGACCTTCAATCGTTAACAACAACAAATGGCAACAGCAACAGCAACAACAAAAGCAACCAATTTAGCAGCTCTAACTAACATCAATAAGACATAGAGCCAATTGCGACAACGGTAACAACAACAATTGCAACATTGCAGTCAGCATAGCTACAAACAACAACAACAACAACATAATAAACCAGAAAAAAATCGACAAGAACTAGTAACAAAATTTTAATGTTGTCCGTTTGCTGGCAAAAAAACAAAACAAAACAAAGCAAAAAAACAACAACAACAAGCAAAACAAGTGCAAAAATGAAAATAAAGTTTTTTGTTGACTAAAAGGCATTTGGCAGTGCAAAAGAAAACCAGCTTAACCAGCTGTGAAGCGCAAACTTACTAACGCTGATTTACCAGGCCAACTAGCCAGCGCTTGCTGTGCGACAGCGGCGGGGTGAGGGTGTATTGGGAGCGCCGTTTGCTGCCCAAGTCATTCGTTGGGCTGCATAATCTCTCAAATTAGATTTTGTAGCGATTTTTGCGCATTTTTCTACAAACTTAATTTTCGGACTTTTTTCGAAATTTTTATTACCCGCTCGTTCTCTTCACTGACCATTTCAAATAGCATTTGTTTAGCATTTATTTTGTTTTCTTAATTTAGTCTGTTTTTCTTTTCAATGCTGCATTTAATTTTCCAAACTGATTTCTGTGTTTCGCCGGCGACAAAAGGAATTGTGAAGATACTGCAAGAGGTGATTGAGGACTGTCGAAGTGGAAGGCTGTGTCTTCACAGGCTTCAACAAGCAGGCGCAACGAAAGGCAATTAAGAATAGATAAAGTGTAAAACTACTTACTTACTATGATTATATATTTGAGTGAGAACTAATTGTGAAGACTTCTTCCATCGTCATTAGTAAAAAGAAGTAGCGATTAAGTTTCCTTTATTAGCGCTTAACGCTTTTGCATTTAATTCAATTAAAAACAGATGATTTTGAGTCGTACAGGGATTGTTTGGAAAGTAATAGGACTGATTTTCTTCCGCCGCTTCTGTACTTCGGAGCGTCCGCGCACCGACTGGATTCGGTAGAGGGCGTTCCTAGCTATCGAACGAGTCGGGCCGGGAAGAGGTCGCTGATGAATGAGCAAATCCAAAGTGAAAACGATGCTCATTGTCTTTTTTGATATCAATGGCATCGTTCACCATGAATTTGTTCCAAACCGTCAACGCCAAGTTTCACGTGGAAGTATTCAAGAGACTCAAACGATGTCCGAAAAGACATTGCAGCCGATTGGAAGTTGCACCACGACAACGCCTCGGCTCACACCGCCTTTCTTGTGAACAACCACCTAACCAAGGCCGGCATCCCAAAGCTTCGCAGCCACCCTACAGCCCTACAGCTCATTTTGGGACGAGAGAAGGGATCCAAGCAACATGCACCTCGGCTCTTAAGGCTATTCCGGAGAATGCCTTCCGTGATGCCTTCAATGATTGGAAAGTCCACTCGTGTCTTGTTAGACAATACCAAAATTTTGAAATTTTTATACCCTTATTAGGGTGTATTTTATGCAGTAAAAGAAACATTTGAGATTCTCCAATTCCAACTTTTTGTACGCTCTTGTCATTTTATGGTCGTAATAATCGTTCACCAATGCTCGCTATTCGTCGAATTGTTGAAAATTTTGTCGACTCCAAGTCGTTCTCAAGCATTGGGACTGTGTCAAACCATAATCTGGCGGATTTCGAGAAAGTATTCATATAAAATTGTTGCATATATTTGCCATAGAAACTGAACGATTAAACGATTGGATGGAAAACTTTTTAATTTGAGAAGATATTTTCACGAAATTTGACATGGATTATTGTTTAAGGTAACAGTAAAATCTGGTTTTCGATTTTCCACTGACAAAATGGCCGAACGATCCGCGAAACTATCGAAAGTTTCTAGAGTTGCTATATAAGACTAGCGTTTTCTTTTAGCTACATACATACATATATACACTACCACATATGTCAGAATATAAGCATTCTTTTACTTTCTACCAGAATGTTCCCTTATAAGTTAGTATATGCTAAGAATAGGAAGTAGGCGTGTTTTAGATTTTTAAGCGAACTAATTGAGTAGTATTGAAGTATAATCTAAAGATATATATACAAGTATATAATATCTTACAAATTTTACGAACACGAAACACTCTATAAATTGCATTGAAATAAGTAATTGAGGAACTGGTACATCTTTTTTCAAGCCAATTATACTTGGCGAATTTACTTTGGTGGAACAATGAGCTAATAAAAGTAATACCAGTTTTCACAAAAGCTTTGGTAAATATTATTATTTTAGTAATCTATTTGTTTTAAGTAAGTTTATAGTTTACTTATAGTTTACACTTATGTTAGTTTTATAAAAATCATGGTGCTAAGAATCTAGCAGCTAGTTGTATAACCAGAAAAGCACTGATCTCTATCAGGTTTTTATGTACTACTTTAGAAGCAAGCAGTGTGAGGATCATATTGTATATATAAGGCTATCAAATATCTCCCTTCTCTTTTTTGCTCTTAATTCAATGCTTTATAAAAAGTGTTACACTAATCGGATATAGTTCAAATATACGCCGTTTCGTTCGATGATCTGGTCCCATCTAGACGGCAACTTCATAATACCCCCCTCGTAGAAGCCCCCTCCTTATTTGCGAAGAACTCGGACAGCCACCTTTCACAAGAGTTCAACTTCACACCAACAAGGGTGTTCGCCATGGACAGGAACAGGTGGTAATCGCTTGGCGCTTTGTCCGGGCTATATGGTGGATGCGATAAAACCTCCCATCCCAGCTGCCGTAGTTTCTGACGAGTCATCAACGAAGTGTGTGGTCTGGCGTTGCCTTGGTGGAACACTACACCCTTCCAGTTGGCCAATTCTGGATGCTTCTGGTCGATCGCCTACTTCAAGCGGTCCAGTTATTTGCAGTAGATGGTAGAGTTAAGCGTCTGGCCATATAGGAGCAGCTCATAGTGGATTATTCCTTTTCAATCCCACCAAACACCCAGCAAAACCTGCTTGGCTGTCAATCCCGGCTTGGCCACTGTTTGGGACGATTCACCGGACTTCGGCCACAACCGTTTTCGCTTGATATTGTCGAATGAGATCCATTTTTCGTCGCCAGTCACCATCCGCTTCAAAAATGGGTCGATTTCGCTCCGTTTCAGTAGCATATCGTATGCGTTGATTCAGTCCAGAAGGTTTTTTTGCGTCAAATCATACGGCACCCAAACATCAAGCTTTTTTATGAATCCAGCCTTCTGCAGATGTTTTAAAATGGTTTGGTGACTAACTTTCATCTTTTTGGCGATGTCACGAGATGTCATATGCCGGTCTAACTTGATGTTTTCCATGATGTGATCGGTATTCGTCGTCACAGGACTTCCGCTTCTGGCTTATCCATGGTGTCGTTTTCACCCGCTCTGAATCGTCGAAAATATTCCTCCGCAGTTTGACGTGATAGATTACCATCCCCCAAAACACCATTAATTTCACGGAACGTTTCTCTAGCGGGTTTGCCTTTAACGAAGGAAAACTTTCAAAAAGCGCGAGTTTCGGCGTTAGTGAACTCCATGTTCACACGTCTATAACTGTTGAACGCAATATCCAAACTAGGTAGGTTATGTCAAGACTTTTCAAAGATTTATAGTATTGGCAGATACGAGCTCTATAGCGCTTTGTACATTGCCGTGAAATTCAGAAGACAAAAAGGCGGAAGGGAGATATTTGACAACTTAATATATTATATAGTTATAATCATATTTGTTAAAGATATAAAGTAGAATGTCTTCCGCGCTTTTCGCTAATTATTTTACTGATTTGTTCGTTGCATTTGCAAGCTGGAATTTAATCAGCCTTTAATGATATCTTCGTTGAAATCAAAACATTTGCAATGTGTGTGCACAATTAACCACTATTAATCATTTTCAAATTATCGATTCGATTCTCGCCTGAATCATTAAAATTGGATTTAACGAAAGGTTGCATTTGATCGTACATATAGAACACTTGCTAGTACGAATTGGTTTCGGTTTCTGAGTATGCTCCTTTTTTGCTATAGACTACAAACAATACAACCTTATTTGATAAGAAGTAAGCAAGAATTTAAATCAATCGCAAACAGCCAATAGACACTCTTGCAAATTAAAGAGTTATAAGTAGATGTACATTAGAGCGGGTCTATTTACAGGAAGCCAAAAAAAGCATAAAACTTGCGTATGTGGGATATATTCTACGGATCATTCTGAGGACCTTTGCCGAAGACTCTGGGCCCTAAAACCGTTTTCGAGCCACCGATTTTTGAGGCGTTTTTTTAGGAATCTTAAAAATGTGTTCGTCAGTTTAGAAATATCCTAACGAACTTTAATAAGCATATGCATTTTGAAATTTTATTGATAGTTTGTAGAAACCGGTAAGATCGGACAAGTGTATCATATATCTACAATATAACCTATTATTCAGATTTTTTAAACTTCGCCTTAAAAATCGCTTGAATGAAACCGACTTTAGAGTCATAGCCTCTCAGACAAAGTTGCTCAAAATGAGCCATAAAACATTTCCACCATTCGCGATTTTATAAAAAAAAAATCGACCCGCTTTAATGTACATATATCAATATATTCATTTGTTGGGTGTGAGGTCGATTGCAGCCAATTTTTTACATTTAAATTAATCACTAATTTTAGGAGTGTTTTATAATTTGGATTTTTGGAGTTTTTTTAGACTAATTTTTCGATTTTTTTCAAATCTGTTTCAATCAAATAACCGTCTTTACGCGCTCTGAACATTTTCTTTTTTGTTTTCGAATAATTTTCGACTTCTTTGACTTCGGTAATAGTCAGTGATTGAATTTTGCTTAACATCGTGTTACTAATAGCCTTTTCGCACAGGAGTTAATTGATCAGTCGAGCTTTTGATCGATTAAAGCGCTAACTTCGATCGATTTACCATATAAGATAAAAATTTTATTTTGCTACATCAATTCTTAATCGAATTGAAATCGAGCTGAAATTGCCATGCAAGTTTGCGGGTTGTTATCCTCACTGTACATTTGGCTGTGCTTAACTGCGCCGGTTCTTGTCTAGGCTGTAAATTTGGTTGTGCATTGATAAAATAGAAAATAGCTGATAAATTTTGATCATCAGAAAAATTACAAAATGAAGAACTGGTTTCTCAATTATAATCTTAATGTACTAAATTCATTTGACAGTGCGAAAAAGCTATTCCACAATTACTATTAAGCAAAATACTGTATACTCGAGACAGATGTTTACAAAGTAATGGATAATAATTGTCTCATATCGGTGTAACTATTTATACTAATTACATTACGCAAGAAATCTGTAGAAAAAATCTGTTTTCTAAAAGTTATGTGGGGGTATTTGCGTTGACCATCTTACAAATTTGAGTTCATAAATTATCCATAAAGTACAGCTATTTCACAAGCTCCACCTAGACTTGTGGGTTCCCGTGCACAGGAAAATTTTCAGCAACGAAAAAACAGACGAGTTGGCAAAGGCATGAGCTTTCCTTAACGAATCCGAGGCAGAGCTAAACCAAGCTCGCTAGTATCGATCAAAAGAGAGACCAATAGACAATTTCAACAAGTTGCAAATAACAGATGGAAAAACATAAAAAAAATTTATTATAACTAAACAATTATGGTCAACATATGACAGGAAAAGAACCAACGACTAAAATAGGTCTACGAAAAGTATCTACAGAGTAACAGCTACCATAACAGGGCACTGGCCATTTGGAGAACATGCGTTCAAAATGGGTATGCTCTACAACAACAACTGCCGAGGCTGCAAAATAGTAGGTAACAAGGAAACAATTTTCCACTTTCTCTGTGAATGCCCAGCCCTATCACAGATCCGACATAGAACACTTGGAATCCACCAAGCACCAAACCTTGAATGGATTTCTACTAAAAGCATATCGGATATAAGTAGCTTCATCGAAACCTCAAAATGGTTTGAAAGGGAAGGTGAAACGTGATAGCAAGTGTAAAAGGTTTACGAATAGTGCATCAAAATGGCACACCCAGTGCTAATTAAGCCCGAAAAGCAACAGGGCTACACACCCCTTATCTAACTCTACCTACAGCTATTTTTGTCAGTTTAGTATATGGTGGTGGTTTGACCTTTACATTCACGACGTCTTTTGTGTTAAAGGACTGTTAACTATCCGTATAAGATGTAAGTAGCAATGAGTGAAGATCAAAAGTTCATGAAGCTTTAAAAAATTTAATTAAGAAAATAACTTGTTTTTAGCATAGGACTTAAATTACTGGCTTTGGACCAGATTCTTCGAAATCCTTAAGTTTTTTTTTGAAAATTGTTTCAGGTTGCGGTGGTGTGATTATATATCTTATATAACGGGTGGCGCAGAAGTCAGAAGATGACCAGTTGATGCTTTAAATTTTGCAATTGACCTCTAATGCGAAATACACGTAAATAAACACTGGTACCGCTACACTGCGTGCCACAACCGATATGTTGAAGGATGCATTTTCCGGGCGCCTAATCTCCCGTTTATGTCAACAAGCCTCTCCAGACTTATTTTTGCAGGACTTGTTGAAGTCGCTTTATAGACAATATCCAGCTCAAGAATGTCCGTCAAGAATGTGAGGACCTATCGCCGGAAGTTCTGGCCAAAGTGATGGAAAATGCCATAAAATGTGTGACAAATCATAATCAACTGTGGCGGCGGCCATTTACATGATATCATATTCTCGACCTGATGTAAAAAATTTAAAAGACCAGAGAAAAATAATCCACAAGCAGAATCATAGTTTTCTATTTTTTAAAAAAGTTTTTCATTTTCCAAAAAACAAGGTAATTTTAGCGCCACCAGTTATATACTTATTTACGTATGTATGTTTGACGCTACAGATGGTAAAACAAAATATACTTGTACTACCTGTTCTCTAGAGGCACTGCAATCGTTTTCTTCACATCTGATCTTGAGTTAAGAAAAATTCAATGGAATAAAGTCACTCTCCCCAACTCCATAACCACGTACTATATTACGTAACCAAACAAGTTTTGCATTTCGACGAATTCAAACAAATTTACTACACACACTTTGTTTACGCAGATTTTATTCTAAATCAGTTTAACAAAATCAAATCAACAAACGCAAATTGAGCTGCACAGATGATTCTCGAGTGGAAACAGCAGAAAATCATGCAAAACAATGTTTGCTTAAAGTTGCACGGCGAAATCTGTTGCAAAGCAAATTTATTTATGATTTCCAGCAGAGCTGACTCTGACTTTTGCGGAATTGCGGGGCAAGCAATAGCGAAACGCTACGGCGGTTCAGCGCCAGAAATGAGCAGTAATAAAAATATTTATTTTAGTAAAAAATGAAATGGTAAAGTATATTATGAAAAGAAAACACAATGCAAAATTTTAACTAAACTCGTCAGACGAGTGGCAAAGCGCGGAAAGCTAAGCAAGCGCTGGAAAACGCACCAGTAACCGCGATTATTTTGTTGATAAAACACAACTTTGCGAAAATGAGCAGCGAAAAGCAACAATGATGAAGGCAGAAAGTGGTAAACAATAAAACAACAAGTTGGAGCAAAAAAAAAGAAGAAAACAACAGCAACAGAAATCAAAATAAAGAACGTATTGTACGTGCGAGACCTTCGCGGGGCGCCACCGGACGTGTGCGCATACATTGCAAGCTTGAGCGCCGTTATGCGCTTGGCGCAGCCACCGGCCACTTGACTTGTGCGGCGGGGCGCCATTGTAACTGTTTGCGCCGTTGTTTATGTGGCGCATAGTTGTTGCAGTCTTTCGTAAGTGAATAAATGGAGTTAAATCTAGCTACATTTATTATATTCACATATGTATGTATGTGTGTGTGGTATGTTGTAAATATTTACTTGTGTACTACAAATTGCAGCGCTTTGCATTTTGCCGATGTGTGGAAGTTAAAATATTTTTTGGAATCAAGCGTTTTTTATTTGTAAGAAAACCAAGACGTTACAGTGGCGTCGTTACTGGGGGTGGGGGTTTAAGCAATTCAAAGAAGCCACGTCCACAAAACAATATTATCACATATTTTCTCTATTGGCGTAGACATCGCTTTTGCGGTTATAGCCGTAAAGGACAAACACCACATATACAAAATATAGTTAAGAACGACAGTAAGTTAAAATTAATTTTGGTCTGCCTCGAGCTGATCGTCCAGCTGTGAGGCAATATCAAATTTCTATGACAATTTAAGATAAAATAATATTCTTAAGAAAAACTATGTACTATATATGAGGTCTGTTCAAAAATAAAAGGGAGTTTTCGTCCTTTATTATTTATTTATTTGTCTCCATTAATGCTTACGCCCTAAAATGGTTCCCATTCGATATTTTGTACTTATGCCAGCGCTTCTTCTAATTCTCGAAAAACTTCTCAAACTTGATTTTCGGGATAGCCTGTAGCTCTTTCTGCGATTTTTATCTATCTTGTGAAACGACGTTCTCTTTATTTTTGGAAATAGGCAAAAGTCACATGCAGCCATGTCGGAGAGTTTTATTTTGGACCCGGAATTCACGTTCCTAAAAACACGTCTAATCTTGCAGCCGCTAAGGTAGTAAGCAAAGAATAAAGCAGAAAATTTGATCGTAGTTAAGGAACAATTAAACAACCATCTCTTTATGGAAGATACACTAATATCTACATAATCTTTTTTAAATAAATCTCTGAATTTCTCACCTTCCCTACATTCTATGCCCGCCCACTGTAGCCGCTTTCATTGAAGACATTTTTGCATGGGAGGCATAAAGTTTCGAAAAAAACGCCAACAACAGCAATAAGTATTGAAAATAATTTACAGCGCCACTCAACAATTAACTCATGCAACAATAAATATCACCAATGAAGTTGTCAGCATTCACACACACATACTCAGCGGATAAGTAGTAGCCGAACTGGCCGAATGACAAGCGAAAATACCAGCAGCTCTTGAAATGTTTTATTGTCACTTCAGCATTTTAAGCGAGAAAAAAATAAGTAAACAAATAAAGTTAACATGAGGGTAACACTCGTAAGTGCCATATAATGCAGTGTGAGTACAATATCCCGAATTGCTGATTTATGTTACAGATCAACTGAGGAATTTTTTAAAATCGCTTTATCAAGGTTTTGTCTTTTTTTTGCATTTTTTACCATTTACGCACTTTGAATGATGACATGACGGGCTTGACATTAGACTACTGTCAAATCAGACTTTTTATCAACAGTACTTCTTAATATTGAGGTAACAAAGAGATGAAAGTAACTAATTAGAGATAATTGAATATGTGGCACTACTTCTTCATACCATACCAAAAAAAGGTTATTAAATTCGATGGCATCGAAGTTATAATACCCGTTAGAGATGCATTTCTCATAGTAACTATAAGTACTTGTATAACTAGATCTGAAAATGTAACCGGCCAACAGAAAATATTTTGTTAGCTGTTCTAGACAAGTTTTTTGATATAAGCAACCTTCAAGTCTGACGAAGAGAAGTGGTCCAGAGACAGTACCGATGAAACATTTTTTTTTATCACATTTAGGATTTGTTATGAGCTATGATTCCAGCATATAAAGTAATTTTAAAATTTGTTTTCAAACCGGCCCTTCTGTTCACATGTCTGGATGGTCAAATAATAATGGAGATGTATTTGATTCCAGAAATAACTAATAGAATGCTCAGTCAATGTGGCTCAGTTCTGAAGTTTAAAACGCGGTGCCCAGTTGTAATGCCGATATTTCATAAGCTTGTCATAAGCATACAGGACAGAAGCCTGAACGGTGACATCAACTTCCTTAAGGGGAAAAGAAAAAGAAAGTATATGCCGGCAATCAACGGATTATTGATGGGATTAAGCAAATTAACTAAAGTAATCAAATTTGTTCAGTACAAATCCTATTAGAATCTTTACATAAAGTGTGCAAAGGAATGAAAACGGAGCATAACCCCGCTCACTCCCCATATTAAGGATAAAAACGCCAGAGACATGAAACTTTTGAACAGAGATGGCATGAGAAGGCTTAATAGAAGCCAAGGGAAAAACTGGACGATGGGTGTGGCATCGAACATTTTTAGGTAAATTCACATATCTCGAGACCCGTTCGACCGATCTCAACCTACTTTGGTATGTGAGATTGTCCTCATATTTCTATATAATAGTGAAAAATGGATATAATCGGACAATCAATAACACAATTTTCTATTCCATTTGATTCTTTCACAATTCAGTACACAAATCAGGAAGCAATTGATATATTGGAATAAAAATAATTCCTTTAAAGTATGCCAGCTTATGAAAAAAATTGTACAAATCCAAACAAAACTGTTCAAGCCCCCGGTTACCGAATATGTGGACTCAGTATCTTTAGTTGCCTTTTGACTGAAAATATCGATCAATGTGTGAGACATACATATAATTGAAATGCAGAGAGAAACCTTTTCTGACAATTGTATGTACATCTGTATAGTAAAAAGGGTTGAATTGGATCAATACTTCCCTTAGCTCCCATATACCTAAAAACGATTTTCGAACTTCCGGGTGACTTTATACCGCATATATCGGTCAATATGTGAGTTATCTCAATGAAAAAAAGAGAGCGCGTTTTACTCATAACAGTGTATCTTTGTGCCTAAAACAAATATATCACTGGGCGAAAACTTGACCTACCCCCCATATAACTACTACCAGAATTTTCGAACATCCGGCTGTTTTTGCTCCATATGATTGGTGATTGTATGTGAGATACCTTAATGCTAATAGTTATTGGATAATATCGGGTCGATACTATCCTAACTCCCAAACCTTATGCTGAATATTTCGGTCGGTGCATGAGTTATATTGAGTATACATAAGTATATATAAAATTGTTTAGATTCCGACCCTTTGGTTAGACCCGATATTAGCACTTACTTGTTTTTTTTTTAACTTTATAAAAATATGAAATCATCATTCACCTTTTTTAACTGATAGTGTTTCTAAAAAATTCCAAGAGGTTATTTATGCCATATTTTTTTGGATCAAAAGTTTCTCTTTTTATTTGTAATAATAGTAAGCCTCTCTTGAAGTACCTATGTAAATACAAATTTACAGTCAGTTTTCCTACTCATCTCACGAGCCTCAATGCACCACAATGAACCGATTGCTTTGCACTTAAAATGAATCACTTCTCTCACGTGTATCTTAATGTATGCCAATACACTCGTAAATGGAAGGCCACCCACTTACAGGCCTATGTGGTTAGCATAGCCTTGAAAGAGATTCGTAGACTAATTTTCAATAATTTGCTGGTTACATTTCAACAAAACTGCAAATCAATCTTCAACTCAACAAGCCGCTGGCGAGTCTTTTGATTTTGAAAACAGTAAAATAAAATTGGAAAAATAAGTAAAAATATATATGAACACCAAAAATACAGAAAACGTAGAAAAAATATCTAAAGCGAAATAAATCGCTGACTAATTATGTTAACCGAGTTTTTACATAACACTGACCCTCTTTGAGGTTAGTGCAAAAAATCAAGAAAAAAAAAGAAAACGAAAACTAAACAACAATGACAAACACAGAAAAAGTAAAAGCAATGAATTTACAATAGAAAAAATCGGCCAGCGCAGTTGGCGGCGAATGAATTAACAAAAAAGAAACTAACACGAATTTAACAACAAAGCAACGCAAAATTTCAAGGTCGCAGATACGGCAAAATTTCGGTTACATTTTGAGTCAACCTTGAAAAACAGTTGTAAGCCAAAATGAAGACAACCAACAAACACGGGCTTAAAATGTAAAAGCGAAAATAAATAATAAAGCGTGTTTGAAGAGCGGCGCAGACACACACAAACGCATGCATATAAACCACTTGTGGTCGGTGAGAGTTTCGTAGCTCTAACTATTTTATTTCGGTTAGTGGGTAACCGCGGATTAAAATCTAAAATCTTTTACAACAAAATGCAAATCAAGAGCACACGAGCAGCAAAAAAGAAACAAATTTCCGACATCGACATATTATAATGCCAAATAAAGTCGAAAATCACGCGACCAACTTAATTAGCCGCTCTAGCGCATTCGACAAATCGCCCTTTGTCCCACTGACACACTTTTTTATGCTAATTTGAAGGAAGCAGCAGACAAAAGTATTGCGAATATAAAATGTGCAAAGCAAAGAAAAAAACTTATGTAAAACATAATAGAAATGTGAATCGCGGCAGCGGAAAGTGAAGAGCGGGGAGCCAGAAAATTACCAAATATCGTCGCGCTTAAAACCGTCCACAGGTCATTAATTAATTTCTGAGACTAACGAGTAGGGCAGCAGGGCACCGCTTAGCTTATGCTAAGTCTAATTGGTTATGCTAATACAAATATAATTTAATAGTCATTTAAGCCATGTCTGTTTGTTACGCGACAAGTTAGAGCGACAAGCTCTTACAACGCCACCGAACTCATTTGAACACTTCATTGATGCCGTCATTAGCATTAACATTGGATTATTGGGAATTTTTTTAAATTTTTTTATCTTTGAGTTTAGGCGAAAATGTTGAAGTGTTTGAGATATACGACAGACAGAACACACAGAAAACACTCGAGCTCTGAAAGTATTCGACGCAGTACCCGCCGGGGAAGCAGGACCAGGTGGAGAAAGACCTGGCTACGCTTGGAATATCCAATTGGCGCCACGTAGCGAAAAAAAGAAACGACTGGGCGCTGTTGTTAACTCGGCTATTATCGCGTAAGCGGTGTCTACGCCAATTAAGAAGAAGAAAATCAGACAGATTATCATATATGGTTGGGGGTAGTCAGTTAAAACTTACTTAGATGGTGTGGGAATATACTCCGGAATTAGACATAAGACGGCCTTTTGAGCTGTCGGACCAACGCAGTATACTTCAAGCTGCAGTTTTTGCTAATGAGGAAGCCGCGGAGCTAGCCTCTTATGCATCAGCAGCAACTTCAGGGTTAACATCTACGTACAGAGTCAAGTAGCAACCAAGGCAATAACCATGTTTTGCATATTAGCGAGAAGTGTATTGGATGCAGGGCAGCAGTGGAGAGTATCGCCTGGAACAAGCGAACGAAGAATCGATTTCAATGAGAGTGTAGACAAGAGTGCCAAGGGTGCCAGTCATCCGAAAACGTGACTGAAATCAACAAACCCATGCATTATCTTTACGACGACAAAAACAGAAGCGTGGGAACAAAGATCAAAACACTACTAATGCAAAAATCTATGGGGATGTAAAACTGCTAAAGTCATGAGCACAGCTCAGAAATACACAAACTTCCTATATACTATTTATAGAAGAGACACAATTGGAATACTCATTAGTCCCAATCTGGTAGTGGCAGGCGTTTGCAGAATGAGCCTGTCAGATCAAGAAGACTACTTGAAATGCCAAAAGCAAGGTACCAAAGAAACAATGAAGCATGTATTGTCTAAGAACCAAAACAGGTCTAGGCTTGGCTCGTTAGCCTAAGGGACTAAGCTCGTCTAATACTAATTGCGAAAAAGTAACTTCCAAATTTGTTTTGAAAAATTCATTGATTTATTTAGAAGGAATAAATATATTATATATATGTATTTTTATCAAAACTATTGAGAATAACTGCTGAAAGTACTTCAAACAAAAGTTATGGAATCACATTCAGACGCTAAGTATGTAACTGATTTGAATTATATCATTCTAAGGCTTGGGTATATGTTATACATATATTTTACAAAAATATAAATATTTCATTTTATGTGCGTATATATTCCACCCTTTATTCCTTATTTTTTGCATATACAGTCTCCATGTACCCAACCTTGAACCTTAACGCGCTGTCGGAGTTGAAATCTCCCTTTGATTGCCGCTCGTGTTGCTTTGTTGTGGGATATTTCATACGCAGTGTAGGACATGATGAACATTTTGGCAGCGATTTCACACTTGACACGTCAATTTAGGGATGATTGTTGACAAAAAATGCACTTGGGAGTAATTATTTTGACTTATGCAGCTCATTGCCACCCACTTTGTATTGAGCTCTTGGACTTACTACTTGAGCGTTTTTCTTTGAGAAAACTTCTCCAGAGAAACGTGAGCAGTGTGTCGAAGATTTGGAAAACCATGCATTCGCTTACATAAATTGTAATTGTTGTACTTTTTGTTTACAAGGAACGCATTAATTTGCACTTGGCGCAATTCCCAATCGTTGTTTACTAACAAAGCAACAACAAACATCGGCAATTAAAGTGACCGAAATAAAATAGAAATAAAATTACAACAACAACTATTTAAGTGTAATTTTAGCACATACATAAATAGTGCAATTGTAGATATGTTTGCGAATTGCAATGTAAATTGTGCGACAAGAATTCAAATATTTATGTCATAATTCTGCGTGAAAACAAAGGAACGCCTCTGAGCTATGCGCGAGCGCGAAAATGTAGAAGCGTTCATAAATCAGTGATTAAGCGCTGTGTAAGTATGTACAAGTATTTTAGCGAAAGCATAAAGTTTTCACAGACGCTTGCCACAAATCATGCAAATATTAAAGGGTATATGTTTAACGGCACTTCACTGGCGTCCGCATTAAGGCGACGACATTTGGCTAAATCATACAAATGCGCAAAGTAATGTGTTTATGTAGGTGTGAATGTATGTATATTTGAAAATTAGTATGCCAAAAACACCCAGCAGGAAAATTGAAAATATAAGAATATAAAAGAAATTGATATTGTCTTATAGCATCTTTAGATGTACACATATATATGTATATCCAAACTAATGCAGTCAATCAAGTGATGTATTTGTTCATGTCGGTTGAAAAGGAAGATCTGTCCGGAGGGTATTGTCTTTTTTACCTTTCAAGCAAGTCTCAACTGTGCACTATTCAAGAACTCGCTAGGTTTGACAAAATTCCTTGCCCAATTTTTTTTATATTAACACATTGGCAACTGAGAAAGATATCCCATCTCAACCGCTTGAAACATGGGTATATGAAGACGTATTCATTTCACGTTTCATCATCCTCAGTCATTATCCTCAATCTTCCGCTTCTACTTTATCAGGTATCTGAGAGTGAGATATCAGGAAGCCTTGTTTTGACGCTTACCTTTCCAACAACCTAAAGTAATTTTGTGGTAAGTCTAGTATTATATGTCCCATATATAAATTTTATTAGGAAGTAAGTTTATTTTTTATTATTATTTTTAATATTCTTCTTCTTTTTTACTAGCGTAGACACTGATTACGCGGTTATAGCCGAGTTAATAACAGCCCGAGTTAAGGAACGTATTCCTTATAACAGTATCTTTTCAAAATATCCTAAACAAATAATCATCAAAACAACCTTATGTTTCAGTAAACGAACATTAAAGAAAAATCATCAAAACAACATTATCTTGTTACAATATAAGTGCACTATCAGTACAACAAACAATAACAACCCAAATAGTTATTTACTAGTAAACAACCAGCACTATTGAGATAAGTAACACTAAGATTTATGTAAATAAACCTAAAGAAGCAATATATGTGACCTGATCTACGAAAAGGGAGCTAACGTGCGAAAACTAGTTTTCTGGGAAAAGCTGTTAAAAATAATCGTCAGTTTCTCGTTATCTCATTAATTGTTCTCCTTTTTTTTGACACCTAAGTCCCCTTTCCGTAGACCAGGTCACATATAATATTATATCTAAGCAACCTATCAACTAGTAATAAATAAGCATACTAGTTGGTATAAATAGAAGTAAGAACTGTGTAATAAGTCCGTCTTAAGAGTATAAATAAAGAGTACACATTTCGGTGCAGCTCAAACTGAACTGTCTCAATGTCGCCGTATATCTCGTGCAGTTCATCGTTCCATCAATTGCGGTACTCGCCGTTACCAAAGCGTGAAGGACCATACATTTTCCGCAGTACCTTTCTATTGAAAACTTATAACATCGACTCATCAGATGTTGTCATCGTCCATGCCTCTGCACCGTATAGCAGGGCGGAAATGATGAGGGATTTGTAGAGTTTGGTTTTTGTTCATCGAGAGAAGACTTTACTTTTCAATTACCTACTCAGTACAAAGTTTCATTATTATATATGCTTCTACTATTATTCATTATTTTACAAACTAGTTTTTTTGTCCCGGAGATAACTTGATTTAGGTTTATTAAATATATATGGAGTATATGTAAAATACATTATTGCTTTTAAAATGATAACAATTTTCTACAAAAAAACTGTACTGAATTTAGATTTTAGATGCTATTAGAGGAAATTTATGGACGATAGTAGTACTTTAGTTTCGATAATGAAGGTTTTGTATACCTAATTAGCTTATATATATTTATTTAAAAGATTTTTATAAGTACTTTTCAGCCATTTAGAATACTCTTAAAGAAATGTGAATATGAATGATAGACGAAGCTCAGAAAAACGAAAATTTTAAAACTAATAAATCGATATCGATGTGCTTTAAAAAAAGAGTATTGATGATGATGACCATCAGTAGCTTGTCATTTCCATAAACCACTCTACCGATTACCGCAGTAAAATTAGTGAACAAAACTTCTTTATGCAGTCAATTCTGTTAAGGAATTCAACAACATTTTCGTTAGCTTCCTGAGACATTTTGTTAAAAAAAGAGGGTCGAAATTTTTTGAAAACAAAAAGACACATAGTAGGATGACACCCATTGGAAACGAAAAATAAAATAACAAACATTAAAGGAAAAATAAATTTGCGGCAATCTAAAGTCAGAAAATGAAGAGAAGGGCGAGGCTGAATTTTTAGGGGTTCACCTCGATATCCGCTAAAACTACGAGTGCTATAGAGAAAAGTTATATGACAATGTTGTATGTAATGAAAAGATCTATAGCTTTTGTATAACCTCAAAATTTATGTGAAACATACAAATAACCAGGTTTTTAATTTTTTATCTTGAATAAAATTTGTTTTCTTTCATAAAATTTAGTGTAAAGTTATCTTCTTATATGCCAAACACACTGCATTTTTTTACATTTAAAATACTTATTTTTTCGTTTTATTAATTGAGCTAATATCGAAAAAAACTATTTTTCACATTTCTTTATCAAAACTTCTCATAAAAGTATGCGATTTTTTTAAAGAGTCAATATATTTTATGTTCGTTCTCTACTCTCTGATAGCATAAAATAATGTGTGTTCAACCTACCACACATTTCTTTCACTCGTTTTCATTTTCAAAGGCACCAGTCTATTTGTAAACCAACTAGACTTAATTCTTCATATTGGGATGAAATATATGAAGTCCCTATGTCTAAACAAACTCGCTTACCTAACAAAGTGTTTGTTCCTTTCATAGTTTGACAAGTATGGCTTTCTCATTTGATTCTGAAGAAAAGGACTACACCGTGTACATTTTTATTTCTATTTTAACTACAGGAACGAACAAAAAGTAAATAAAACACTGCATTAAAAATTTTATTTAAGTATAACATAAATAAAATAAATAAAACAACAACTAAAAACAAAACCAGAAGAACTAAACAACTTCTGAAAAAAGTTTATGAACACCAGATTGAATCTTCAACAGCAAATACTCACCTAATTATGCAAAAATATGCAGAGAATACAATTTGGTAAAAGCAACTACTTAAGCAAATACACACTTGCATAAAAAGTCTGATGTGATGACCGCATCTAACAACAAAAACAACTACAACAGTATCTACGATGCGCCACCTACTTGTCAACGAAGAATTTGGATGGCCTGCGGTCCGCTGTGAGCTCATTCTTTGTTTTATGCTTTGAAGTGCTTGGCTGCATTCGAGCTTTAATTTGAGGAAATTAATTAAAGGGTTATGAGGATCTGTCGGTATGTGTGTATATATGTGTATTGTACTATAAATTTATTTATTTGCTCCTCAAAGCATCGTAAAATGTCAGCGCCTCTAATGGTGGAATATTTTAAACAAATGGCATTCAAACTGTAAAGAGACGCCATTAAGGCGGATCTAATATGAAATTATGCATAGTAAAGTGCTCGACTTGCATGTGGCTGGATTTCATAAAAAACTAGATTAACTACTATTTATTAACCATTAAGATTGATTTATGTTGAGGAGAAGGTGCTTAGATAGTCACATGATCTTGAACGAGCGAAAAAAATTTAAGAAGATGTTGTTATGTCTGTGAGATCTGATGTATGTCATCATTGCAAGCAGTTAAGGTTCTGCAGAATGATTTCTTAATTTATAAAAAGGGTCAGTTAAGAATAGCAATCTATAGTTTGTCAAATTTGTTTCTAAAATTTTTTGGAGAGTATTTCTATTCTTACAATTTTTAACTTGCTTTTAGTCTAGTTTAGACATTGATTGGTCTGCGTTTGAAGTACCCAACTAAATCTCACATAGAAATTCATAGAAGGTAATTCGTTGATATTTCTGTTATATTTTTTGACGTGTGCTACCAGAGAGGGATGTAGCGAGCTAGATTTTGGGAATACTAGTGTTTGTAGCATTGGCTCGCATATGTACCATATTAGTTATGTGGACAGCTCCGATAGCAGGACAGAAACACTGCGATACTGCGGTAGATGTCCGATTATGAGGAATTACACTGTAGTTAACAAAATTCTGTATGTTCCGTCCAAAGAAGGCTGCAACAGATGAAAAAAAATTCTCAAAATGATTTCGGATAATCGAAATTTATGAAGATAGCGTACACCCTAAATTAGTATAAAAGACACATGTTGAACATAGAATTATTTATGATTCGGATATGTCTTAGCCTTGTTGAAAGTGGAAGCCGGAGAGCTCAAAGTCAACAATCTACCGTGATATGTACAAGTCAATGAAAACATTGTTTGGATTTGGCTCGCTAGCGCCCAGTTCGCGAAATCAGATCCAAAGAGAATGTTGGCTGGAAGGAAATTGTCGACTTGAGGTCTGTTTCGAAGTAAAGACCAATATTGCCATAATTATTTTGAAAAGTTGAACTATAGCTACTATTGATATATTATTTTATTGGCAACGGTGTTAAAAAATAAATTCAAATTTCTTCAAAAAAAAAAATATTTGCCTTTGAAATGACATGAACTTCTTAACTTAGCTCACATGTGGAATAAAAACGATTTACTCTTCAATAGGAAGTTCTATATTCTTCCATAACGGTAAGCTTTTATTATTATGAGACTGTCTTATAAAAACTTGAGTATGATATTTTTCCAAAATCGTAGATGATTTAGTAAAATGCATGCAAACTTTTTTGATAAAATACTTTTCTGAAGAATTGAAAGCCAATGGAATTATGATAAAACTCTGAGTGTGATTTAATTATGAAAGCTTTTTCAATATAATTTCACATTTTAGACAATCGCGATCTTATGTCAAAGTAGTTTTTTTTTAAACACGATTTCAAATTTCGTACTACCGGAAGTGGCCAAACTTAGAATGATTTTTTTACATTAACAACTTTGTTGTAAAATCATAAATTCCAAACAATTACTTGAATGCAATATACAAGGTCTGTCGCAAAAGAAACATATTTTTCAAAAGTTATATTTTTTTATTCAAAGTAGTTTCCTTGTGCTTCGATACAGCGTTTAGCCCGGTCAATTAGCATTTCAAATGAGTGTTTAAGGTCACTTTTCGGAATGCTCTTGAGAATATCGGTCGTCGCCTTTTGGATAGCTAAAATGTCCGGAAACCAGTGTCCTTTCATGGGCAAATAAAGTTTTCCAAATGGGTAAAAATCACAGGGTGCCAGATCAGGTAAGTAGGATGAGTGATTAATGGTTAATAAGGAGTTTTGTGTCAAAAAATCAGTGACAAGCGTTGACCGATGACACGGCGCATTATCGTGCAACAGGCGCCAGGACCCTGCCTCACGGTATTGTGGTCGAGCACGACGAATGCGTGACAAAATACGCTTCATAACACCAAGGTAAAACACAGCATTAATCGTTTGGCCAGGTGGGACGAACTCTCGGTGTACAATACCCTCGGAATCGTAAAAACAAATCAGCATTGTCTTTATTTTTGACTTCTGAAGACGACCGACTTCTGATCGTCACAGAGGTCCTCACGACATTCTTGGAATTGCTTAAACCACTCAAGCACATTACTACGGGATAGGCACTGATCGCCATAAACTTTTTTCATCATTTGAAATGTTTCAGTAAACGTTTTCCCAAGTTTAAAACAAAATTTAATATTTGCTCTTTGCATTTTACGACCGATGACCAAAAGCTGCTGTCACTTTTTGATCGATAACATCGATTGTAGTTATCCAATTGTCTTAAAATTTTTACGAAATGTCAACAAGAGATCAAACTTTTTATTTCATGTACCCGCCAATAGGTAGCGCCACCAGAAACAGTTATATTTAAAAAGTTCTGTTTCCTTTGCGACAGACCTTGTAAAACAAGAAGAAAATATATACATATTTCTATTTATATTTGTAGAAAAAAATTGAATGTCTCAATAACTATGTAGCTCTTTCTGAAATCAGAAAATCTATATTTCAAACAAAAATATTTTTGACATTTTGATTTAATTTTTCATTTTTTGTCACCTCTAATTTATTAAAAATTGCACTCAGTGCCTAATCACACCGGAAACGCCAATAACAGGCGGTCAACGCACAACTTTTGCATTTTTTTGTTTTTGTAATGCGTTGCGATTTTCGAAGCAACACACTCGCCATCATAAATTATCGTTTAGTGCTTTTGGCATATGGCGAATTTGTTTTGGCATTTCATTTGAGTGTTGGACAAACGCAAAGACATCACAAGAGACTTACACCTTACGCATTTCAAAGCGAGGAAACATGTCAATTTGGACAGTTTTACGATTGAAGTTGTTTCAAACAATCAATTAGCGTAAAAATTCCGGTTAAATAAAAGCAAAACGTAAGCTTAATGAATTTTGATGGCACTTTGTGGCGTAATTTTCTTATGAAATGAAATGTAAATAAGAAAATTGAGTTAAAAACATTTTTTGTCAATAAAACGGTAATTTACATATTTTTATGATTTTCTGTAAATAATAATTTTTGAGAAAATAATTCTCTTATTTAAAATTAAAATTATAAAAATTCTCAAGAAAAGTATAAATCCAACAAAATTTGATTTGTAAAGAAAATTGCAGTGAAATAACAAAATTCGGCATACCCACTCAACTAATTTGCCCTACGAGTCACACACAGTCACCACAATTGCCTTGGACCACCAACAATGCGCCGCACGCTTTGGGCCGTGTCACTTTACTGCCAAGCACATTATGCAGAAAATACTAAATACAAGCAAAGAAA
Source organism: Bactrocera neohumeralis (assembly GCF_024586455.1). NCBI lineage: Eukaryota > Metazoa > Arthropoda > Insecta > Diptera > Tephritidae > Bactrocera > Bactrocera neohumeralis. Next base: position 45,069,090 of record NC_065919.1, read on the forward strand.
TCAGCAAAACACATTGAAAGATAAACGAGGCCTAGGAAATGCTAGGAAAACTCAAAAAGCCTCAGCAAAGACACAGCAAATCACTTAGTGGCATGCAGCTGCCAAACGGCTGCTTGCATAAGTGAAAGCAGCGAAGAGAACGCCGCACAACAATATGATCTCTAGATTATAGAATTGCCTAGATTTGACTGTGTAACTGTGTATCTGTATGTGTGTCTGTAGGTGCGCATGTTGTGTGGCCGGTAGCAGCTTGGCCCACTGAATAGCCTACTAACTCGCTAGCTGGCTGACTAAACTTGCTGACCGCCTCGGCGTTTAAGTGCCATCGTTAGCACTTTGTCATGCATAGCCAATTGGCAACGCTGACACTTTGTTGCCCAAATTGCAGTAGTTTATATTTACCTATATATGTGTATGGTAAGTGTGTTGATGTGGCCGCTGCCACTTGCACTCTCTCATGTAGATAATAACGTTGACTGATGGATGCTGCTGACAATGGGCGTTGTTGCATTTAGTTGCACTTTCGAGTAAATATGTTTGAATATTTGCTTGTATGATTACGAGTTTGAGTTCGAATATCAAAATTCAAATAGTAAACGTAAATTTTATTTATATACGCAGATTACATAACTATTAAAAATAATATTTTAACTTTTTTATTTTCTTTTCTTTAGGTAAATTTAATATTTCAAGATATCAGCAAAAAATTTATTTCAAAATCAAGTAGGAAAGGGACATACAAGGGCTTGGATTCGACCGTTCAGTTTGTTTGTTCCGAGAAATAAGAAGGTCCTTAGGGAGGAAAAGGAGGTGTGCAAAATTGTAACCATATGCCAAAAATTGAGGGATCACAGACAGACGAACGAACATAGCTAAATCGACTCAGCTCGTCGCGTTGATAACTTATGTATATATAAATTGTGACAAAAAAGTACGCGGAATTTGTAAATAAAACGCAAAACATTTAATTATTCATCAATATTTATTTTGTCGCCTTCAAAGTAATCCTATCCCCCCCGGTTATAAGAAACATATGCCAACGATTTTTCCACTTCTCGAAACATCGAATAACTTTTCATAAGCACTTTTTGGAATGGCCCTCAGTTCCTTCAGGGAATTTTTTTTAATCTCTTCAATCGACCGAAAACGACTTCCACGGAGCGGCAACTTCAATTTGAGAAACAAAAAAAGTCACACGGAGCCAAGTCTGGTCTAGTGAACACGATGGTTGATCGATGGTATTGATTGCGTTTTTGAGTGATAATCGCGACTCGATGCGATGCTGGATTATCGTCGAATAAAATCCATAAATAGTTCTTACACAATTCCGGATATTCTCACGCAAACGCCTCAATACGCCAAATAGCATTCTCTATTGACTATCTGTACCTCCGGAACAAATTCATGATGCACCAAACCATGAATATTGAAAAAACAATGAGCATCACTTTAATTTCTGAGCGGCTTTGGCGTGGTTTTTGTGGTTTCGGCTCGTTTTTACCCTCCATTTCGATGATGATTGACTTGTGTGCATGTCAAACTCATAAACTCATGTCATATCGGCAGTTACAATGCTCTCCATGAATGTTGGATCGGAATTCGCACGATTAAGAAAGTCCAAGGAGACCTGTTTACGGTACTCTTGTTGCAGAAAACTTAGCTCTATTGGCAAGAACGCGTGTCATACCCAAAATATCCATCAAATCTCTTGCCATTTCTTTAACACTTGCCTGACTATTTTCAAACACCATACCCTTCACTCTTTTAATATTTTCTTTAGTTGAATAGGTTGAAGGTCGCCCAGAACGAGACATGTCTTTAACGATCTCTCGACCGTCTTTAAAGGCTTTGAGACAAATTATTTGTTCGGTATCACTGGTAGACACATCATTTGTGACATGAAAATTCCTAGGTGTTTCTAATGAAGTTTGATACCTTGAAGTCAAATCTGAAAACAGAATTTTTTTATCACCTACAGATATTCTGTAACCTGTCGGTTTAAATTTTACAACACTACTGCGATCAAATTGAAAGGTGAATTAATTTGAATTAATTTATCCTTCGCGTTTTTTTCGAATCGGCAATTTTTTTTCTGAATTCTTCGATTTTTACTATGTCTGAATTTATTGAACAAAGAAGAGCGGTAATGCACCATCTCTTACTGTATTGGTTATTCCTGATCATTTTGCCGCATTTTCAACTAATATCGTGCCGCAACCACCGCATTCGCCTGATTTACCTTCGTGTAACTTCTGTCTATTCAGCAAATTCACATGACCACTCCGAGCAGTTTGCAGAACGTCAGGCACTCACTCCTGGACAAAAAACGTTAACAGTGAAACTCTAGTTGATCCCAAAGAGGTATTACTACCACTTTTGCATATTAAATTGGGTTTAATGAAGAATTTTGTTAAGTCAATGGACAGAAATGGAAAAGAAAATAAGAGAACTAATGAAAGATAAAACACTTGAGGAAACGCTCAATGAAACTGAAATACGAGTCTGGAGTGCCCTTAAAAGCGTTGTTAAAAATTTCCTGGGAAATGTGAAAGCTGACAATTACAAAGATCTTGTGACTGAACTACTTACTTTCTGCACTCCCCTCTGGATTTTTCCCCGAAAACTTAGGGCCGGAAGTGACGAACATGGGAACGTTTACGCCAAGACAGTTCTGCTATGGAGAAACGGTACCAAGGCAAGTGAGTGCCAGTTTGCTTGCCGATTACTGCTGGATATTGTTAAGGGATACTCCAAAAACAAAATATCGCCGAAAGACATCGACAGTAACATTTTAAGCTACTCTTTGGTTAATAAAATAATATATCAATCGCTGTTTTTTTTTACAAAAATCCTCATAGCAAAAAAACTATAGGTGATAGAAGAAATCTGTAGCTATTTTCTACATTTGTGGAAATTTTTATATAATAAACACTTTATTCTGTTCATGTCACAAAAAGCAAGTGGATTTTTTTCCAGTGTATTTCCATTGTAAAAATCGGATAGCACTACTGAGATATACTGACTTAAGGAGCCACAGCAAACAAACTGGTTGACAGATCGCGCTCATATTTAGCGTAGTTCTTAAGGACAGTCCTACCAACTTTGAAACTGGAATTTGAAAATCGAGGTTATGCATATTTGGTTTCCCAAAAGATATATAATACCCTAAGTGCACTATTTGTGAAAAGTTTTATACCGATAACTTTATTCCTTCATGCTTAAAAGGTTAAAGGGTTTCATTTAAAATCATCCGGTTTTTCCACCAACTCATATGCAACCCTTCCGTGTCACCTTCATCGAATAATTTAATTATTTCTTTATATTTCTTTGAATTCCTTCAGAAGAAATCGCGCTGTTGCTTCAGTATTGAAGAAGTATTTTGCATAGTATTATTTAGCAGGTCTTGAACTTAATTTTTCCGCAAACATTTATTAGTCATTTAAAAGTACAAAAAACAAGAAAAAACGTTAACTTCGGTTGCACCGAAGCTAAATACCCTGCACAGGTGCATTTCTGTTAGTAACTATGTGTTCAGTTTGTATGGAAGCTACATATATGCTATAGCAATCCGTTCTGAACAAGTTTTTTAGAGATTACATTGTTGCCTTAAAAAATAATCTATACCAAATTTCGTGAATATATTTTGTCAAATGTGAAAGTTGTCCATACAAGAACTTGATTCCGATCGTTCAGTTTGTATGGCAGCTATATGCGATCTGATCAATTTCTTCGGAGATTACATTGTTGCTTTAGAAAATAATATATACCAAATTTCGTTATTATATCTTGTCAAATGTGAAAGTTGTCCATACAAGAACTTGATTTCGATCGTTCAGTTTGTGTGGTAGTATAGTGGTCCGATATCGGCAGTTCCGACAAATGAGCAGCTTCTTGACTTAAAAATGACGTTTGCAAAATCAAAACGATATACAGACAGACGGACTTGGCTAAATCGACTCAGCTCGACATACTGATCATTTATATATATACTTTATAGGGTCTCCGATCCTTCTTTCTGGGTGTTACAAACTTCGTGACAAACTTAATATACTCTGTTCAGGGTATAAAAATTATGCAAAAGCTGAGCTGAAATATATAACGCGGCACTGAAATGTAGTTCTTGGCAGTAAGTGCTACTTGAAACAAAACATGGAATTTCAAGATTACGCACAACGAACGAAGCATACCTTCACATCCCAAACAAACCATTGGAGCCACAAATACTTACAGAAAATATGCATTTCTTTAGCAGTGCTTGGTATATTTATAAATACACAAATTTTCACATGGAGTTGGTCATCGTTTTTCTTTGAAGTCGTTTGCTTAGTCGAAATATTTATTTTTGGAACTTACTCATTACTACAACTAACACGATGTTACATGCAGACCCGAAAATTCCACAAATTGTTGAATAAAACCACAAGCAAGTGACGTGTACTATGAAATTCAATGGAACAGTATTGTATTTGTTGTTGTTTTGGAGTTTGTAAAATACTCTGCATTTCAGCATAAATGTGCAAATAAAAGGTGTTTTTTGAAAGAAGATCTGTTAAAAAAAGCTATCAAAATAAATGCATGTGTCATGCTGAGTGAGTTTCTGTTCTAAGCAGCAAGTCCATTAATCTTTTAGTGGATAGAGGATGGACAAATGGCAATTAATGCTATCCTAGCACCTATTATAAGCCTTATTGCGTTAGGTTAGGAAGCAATAACTAGACTCTAAGTGAAAAACTCAGTCATATAGAAATAGAAGGAAACGAAGAGCCAGACGAGTTGACCCGCTCGGAAGTTGCCAGGAATACAATTCTGCTTAGCTACCCTAGATCATTCTGCTCTTTCAAGGTAGTTGCTTGATGCAAAGGAGCAATGGAGGAATACCTCAGATCTTGGAAGACTAGCAACACTGGGCATACCCTAAGGGTACTTTAAGATAGTGTTGATGGTGGATAGACCCAAAAGCTTCTGCGTTTAGGCCTGCCGGACATTGTAGGAGTCATTAAAAGGCATCGACCATTTCTTAAAAAAATGGTGAGGTGAGTATGGTGGTCAAAGACATCGGGTAGCTGGGCGGAAAAAATAAGGTATTTTACCGGATCTAATGAGTTACTGTATAAGGCTTAATTGGTTACCAAATGGGTAGCAAAATGATGGCCTAGTGCTGTTTTTATAGTTAAATCATTTTGAGCGATGAGACACATCTCTGTCTTAACTAACGGAATTCGCGTTTTTGGACTGATAATATTTCTATACAGGGTCACTGGGATCTTTTGAAAATTCTGTGCATGATTTCCAGAAGGTTTTCAAATTAATAAAGCCAAAATTTCGAATCTCTTAAAACTATTTTTTGAAAAATTAAATTTTTTAGCTCTAAAAAGTCACCCTTTATATGTAAGTATGCACATAAATAAATAATACGCAAATCCATATGCCTAAATAAGTGTGCCACATAAGTTTGCGGCATGCCGCATACTTCCATGCACACACATGCACCTCATACTCCCAACGTGGCAATTTGTCCAACAAGTGCTGCTAGCAAATGCTCCAACATTCCTCAAGGATCATTTATCATTTTATTCCATTTCTTGATGTTTCATTCATGCGTTGCTAAGTAGCTCGAGTATTCCAAACGCTGGCAGCTGCTAAAAGCCAACCGGCAAGCAAGCAAAGAAGCAGGGAACAGTCAAAGGCTGCCTGCAAGCGCGTGTAACGGTATGTGTGTGTGTGTGTGTTGCGCTGTTGATGTTGTGTCGTGCAAGACATTTTACAAAAGAAATTAACTTGTCCCATTGAACTAAGCGCTGGCAATTGGAAGTGAGCGCTGGCGGTGCCGCTAAGCGGATGGACAACAAGCAACAGAAATGTTGAGCGCACTTGGCGGTGGGGTACGCTGGCAGCGTTGTGGTGGACAATCAGAAGACAGCAGAGTTGACAGAAAGAGCACAAGCGAAGGCGCTAATGAACGTACTTCGGCCAACGCAGGAGGGTAAAGGGGGAGCAAATAGCAAATGGAAGATTTCAAAGTGTCCACATTGGCGCTGGTGTGTTTGTTGCTGCGGCGGATGTGACGCGTGTTGTTGTAATACTTTTGGTGCCACTAAATTCTAAGTAAGTTCTATGGACAACATTTTTCGGTTTGCGCATGAAATGTGCCAAGCAGCCACACACACACAAACACACAAACACTCAAACGGGTACTAAGCAGCGCGCAAGAAATTCATGCACAACAACAACAGCAAGTGTAGTGGTCATTTGCAACTAAATTTAAATTTTCAAATATTTGCCGAGTGCAAAATGTAAAATTTACTTTTAATTATAAAGATAAGTGTCAGCGCAAAGGAGGCCAACAATGGACAATGACAACATATTGTACAATGTATGTATTTACTGTACCGCTATGCAGGCGGTGGGCAAGTGATGGGGCAGCGGGTACGAGGACATGTAATTAACGGCACCTAAAGTAGGTAGACGCTGTCGACGCCAACGCTGTATAATCACAGCTACAATTTGTTGTTGTTGATACGTTGTTGCTTGTTGTCCAAATTGCGGCTATTACAATTGCTGTTGTTGTTGCCAGTGTGTGATTGTCATCGTCGTCGCCACCATCGTCATTGCAGCAATTAAGTAAACATATATTGTCCGAGAGGTGAGCATGCCCCGCTTCCCCGCGTTGTTAGGCCAACTGCAGGCACTTGGCACCCAATGGTACGCATACGCCCCGTTGCACCGGCGCTGTACCTACTTATACTACATTCTAATAAAATGCACACAAAGTCGCTTCAATTTAATTTTTGTGTGCCACGATGTAAAAATATATTTTTAAATATTCGCGCTGTTGATGAGATATGCTTCTCGAAAGTACGCTTTCACCTTTGTGCGATTTATTAAAGTATTTTGTATAAATTATTGTTGAATCATTCTTGAATTCGATGCTTAGACCATACTTGCAATTAGTTTTATTCACGCAATCTCACGATAGAATAAGTTCATGCGCCGCCGAAAGCTTGCGTCTTCATCCAGTTGACAAGGTGAAGTTCCTGGAGCTTTTACTGATAGAAAGCTCTCCTGGAGCTTTAATATTGGTAGACATCGCTTGCCGTATACTGCTGTAGTGCATCAATTGGGAAGAGGCGGCTCTTTTTACAAAAGGTGATATATTGGCTCTGCTAAACTGTAGTCATATCAATAAGATTTGTCGGAGTATTTGTCTGGTGGAGAGTTCTCGTAAAAGCTGCATTCGCTACAAAGCTTTACTGTGTATAATCTAGATAGATGAAAAGATCAAACCGGAACGCTCTGAAGCTCTATCCTCTAATAACACTGCCTCAATGAGTCGACTCCTGATCGATTTTCTTTGCTCAAATGCCGACGAGGGATATCTGGATGAGATCAAAACGCTGAAGAAAAGCCGCAGTGAGCTTTTTCACATACGAATGGAAGTTTAAAGGCAAGGTTTGTGGGAGAGTTTTCTGTAAAGATCGCTTCGTCAAGTGTAGGTTCAGGATATCGGATCCTTACAGCGTTTTTTACTAAGGTAGCAGTAAATATATTGATCCAAAGTTCAGCCTCTTTGGTAGAAGTGAGCCTTCCCTATGTGCGCTTAAAGTCAGCGGAGAAATGTTATCGATAGGTATAATTTTAAAATACATATGAACTCGATTCTAGTGGTGTCGTACAATAGAAAGAATACGAGCTTTTCTGCATGCATTTTATAGAGATATGTCGTAAAAATATTATTTATATATACATACATTATATTATGGCATAACCAATTGAATAGCGTTCAAAGGGCATTGGACCTTATATTCAGATCTGTGAGTACAAGCCCTTAAAGCAGAGTTCGGAATATGGGTTTGGATTAATAAAAAGCTCAAGAGATATTCAACATTGCTGGCAACATTGGTACGTACGTTGAGATCTTAAATTGAAAACGTACAAAAACAACTTGTACAAAAACTGAAGGCTGTCGACCTTCCCCAGAGGCATCGCCTCGCTCCATAGATTCTTGAAAAGTTCCAAGAAGATCCGATGTGTTTGAGCCAAATTTTGCTTAGCGAGGAGGCTCATTCCTGGCTCAATGGGCTTGTAAACGAGCGGAGTTGCCGCATTTGGGACGTAGAGCAACCTGAAGAGTTTCAAAGCGGCTATTTCATCCATAATAACGGTTTGGTGGGGTTTTCCAGCGAGAACTTAAGGGTCAATCGCGCCATTATAACCGATTATTTGATACCTGAAATTGAAGTTTGTGATTTTGGCGACATTTGGTTTCAACAAGATGGCGTCACTTTTCACACATCGTTTCAGTCAATAGATTTATGGAGAGAACTTTTCGGTGAGCAGAAAATTTGACGTTTTGGGCTGATCGATTGATCACCAAGATCGTTATATATCATACCGTTATAGTTTTTCCTGTAGGGATATGTAAAGTTTAAAGCCTATGCGGATAATCTCGCTTCGATTTAGGCGTTGGCTTGTCATTCGCCAGTTACTAGTCTAATTGCTCGGACGAGTCATAAAGAATTGGACTCAACGGATGAACCATCTGAGACGTAGCCCGGCTAACATTTGAAAGAGATAATGTTAAAGGATGATAATTAGAATGATAACAAACATTCCTTAATAAATTTAAAGTTTCTTTGTATTTTCTTTAAATAAGTAGTGAACCTCTTCCTCTCCTCTGTTTAACATATAGAAATTGCAGTGCCTTTTGAAAGAACGAAGAAATCATCTGACTGTGAAGGAGTCAAAAATAGTGTTTTTAAAGGATTTTATGCCTATTGAACTTCTGGTTAGGAACCACAAATACGATTCGATATTCTACGCTTCTTAGGCAACGCTCTCATTTAACAATTTAGTAATAAATATATGTATATGTTCACTTGGAATCTGGCAACTAAATATATTTAATAGATATAAATTAGGTGTAAAGTAAACGCACACAATCAAAGCTTAGTAATGGCGCACATTTGCCAAAAACAAAAATATTTAGGTCAAATTAATAAAAACTGATCAAATTGGAAGCAATTGGAAGGCAAGATTGTTGAAAGTAAAAGCTAAGAATAAATACAAGAATACAACAAACACATGGCGCACATCTACAACTAAGAGAAATTAAATAGAAACCCAAAAATCTCGTGACACTTTCTTGCGCCGCTCCCACCAAACCGACCAGGCAGCCGAGCGCGCGGCTGACACTGAGTAATCGGCCAAAAGTTTCTACTCTCGCTTTCGCTTTCTGCCATTTCGTAGTGCGGTCTACTCGTGTGGGTGTGTGTGTGTCGTGTTTGAAATGAGCACTACGTTGCACGGCATTCTGTAGTTAAATGGCCAACTATTTATTGTAAATATAAGCATTTAGTTGTTAGCTTAATTAAGTTGACAATTAAATGACACTCAGCGCTGACTGCTGGCAGTCGACAAGCTAATGCACTATCGCATCACCCTGTATGTGTGTATTTGTGAATGTTTTGCTTCGCAAGTGTTGGTGTATACGGTTATTGCATTTTATATGAAGTTTTTAGCAAAATTTTCGCATTTTGAAAACCATTAAGGCGGCATTTTTGTTTTTGTTTTTGAATCTAGAATTTATTTGCATGCGGTTTCTCTCGTTTAAATATTAGAATCTTCACATCAATTGGTTTAGTAATGGGGCTAAATAATATTTTGGTAGCAATTTTGAAATTTTGATTGAAATTGCGAGTATAAACTGGTAATTATTGGTTGTGCTATGAAATTTACAGTTGAAAAATTGTATTCGATTTTAATAAATTCATATAACAACATATTTTTGAGAACGGAAGTAATACACATAGATTTATTGAGGTAACGCACTTCTGTTGGTGAACCATTACGTTCGAATCTGTATATAGCTGATATGATCTTAAAATTTTCTTCGTTACATTTTTTGTATCAATCGTACTCTTGGACTATGCGCATATAGATCTTTTGTAGAACAGTTCGCCTCAATGTATCCCATTACTTTTTACTTGTTCGTCGAGTTTTTAACGATTTTAAGTACATGAGAGAGGTTTCCAAGGGATTTTTCTTTGCTGAGAGAGATATGTATTTATTGTTCAATTGTCTACTAAGACCAAAAAAGTAGAGGCTAGCAAAAGCAATATTTCTGTCACTGACATAGTTTGCATTATTATTAGTGTTAATTTTAGATATATTTTTATTAATTTTGTAAAGGACACTGTTGCTGTGAGCTTTTGTCACATTTTGTCAAATTTTTTCTCCTCATTTATCGATATCAGACCACTTTAGGATACAGCTGTCTCCCAAATTGGCCGATCAAAGACACATTTCTGCTTATACCCTCTGATGCAGGAAGTTAAAGTTTCCTCTTGCTTTTATTGACATTTTGGTAGAGCGTAAGTCGAATTTGTTGGGCAGCCGTACTCTAAGCTCAGCTGCATGTCCTTAAGGGTGGTTAATAAACACAAATGAACGATTACACTCTCGTATCTTAATCTCTACTAAGGATAAACCTTTAAATACACATTTTGGTGCTAATTGGATGCATATTAGGCGTCGTCCATAAGTCAAATTTTCTTACCAAGAGAGAAAACTTAATTCTTTTAAACTTGCATATGAAACTTTCGACCATACCGCTCTGAGCAAAGATAATACGACTTTGATCGTTATTTTAAAGTTCTTAATTTATTCTTCAAAATCTACATATGTTGTTATTCTCGAAGTAATCCCTCTTATCCCCAATACACTTGTGTCAACGTTTTTTCCACCCCTCTAAACAGTTGTTAAAGTCAATTTCGGGAATAGCCTTCAACGCGCGTAGCGATTCACGTTTAATGTCTTCGATTGACTCAAAACGGTTTTTCCGGAACGTTCGTTTGAGTTTACTGAATAGCCAGAAGTCACACGTAGCTAAGTATATCAGGCGAATACGGTGGATATGGTACGATATTGCTTTAAAAATTGGCGGAAAACATAAGAAGAATAAATGCAGTATGTGACGGTGCTTTATCGTGGTGCCATAACCAAGAGTTCTCGGCCCATGACTCCGGGCTCTTTTTACGAAAGGAATTCGTAGTGCACCATACCTCAATAATCAAAGAAAACTGTCAACATAACCTTAATTTTTGACCTGCTTTGTCGTGTTTTATTCGGCTTCGACTCAGCTTTGACACAATATTCGGCCGATTGATCGTCTGTTTCCAGTTCGTAAGCATAGATCCAAAAATCATCCCCGGTAATAATATGTTTCATGACATCCTTGTAGTCGAAAGGCATTGTTTCACAGACGTTAAAGCGACGCCGTTTTTCGAAAAAAAAAATTAGTGATTTTGGTAGTAATCGTGCATTAACTTTTTTTTTAGGCTCAAACGATATTTCAAAATGGTTTTGACAGATCCTTCCGATATTTCAAGGACGCCAGTAAGATCTCTGAGAGTTAATCATCGATTCTCAAGCACGTCAGCACGTTCCCGATCACGTTGTATCAATCAAAAAAACTTATTCGCTACAAATAAAGGCCATATCCAACATTCTGAACGTTTTGGCACCAGAACTTTAATTCCGCACACAAAATTTAATGGAACTTCTTCTTTGAATAATTTCAGTCATCGCAAAAATCGCCGAATGTATTTTACGTACACGAAAAGCAAGCGTATACTAAACACTAATGATTATTTAGATGAGACATTCGGCACAGATGTCACTGACAGTAATACCAACCTAGAAAAAAATATTTGGACGAATGGGTTTTTTCGCAAAATTTAAATTACAAAGTCTTACTATTTTTTGCCCACAGTAGAAATATTGTTTTAAGTTTTGTGCCATGATTTCGAGAATACAGTTAATTGAGAAGTTAAAAAAAAAAAATTGGGTTTTGTTGTACTAAATAATTTCAAAGGTGCCATACAACAGATATAGTGCCACGTAAGAAGAGACCACGCAAAACTTCAATCCACGCGGATGGCTAGAATGGGCGCATGTAAAAGCGCTATACGCGAAAGAGTGCTGCAATATCCAGAGGCAAATTTTGGATGAAATGGAATCAAGAATATCACCAGGGTCGAATTTCCCGGAAGAAGCCATTAGTGAATTCAGAATGTAGATGTCTTAGAGTTAATTTTAGTTGATATACATATATACTTATATATCAATTGGGAGTATTTGTAGTATACGAATGAACATACAAACATTTGTGTATATTATATACTGTATATGCAAATACATATGTATATACATGAATATTTGTATGTGTGCTCTTCACTGCGTGTGTTTCCTCAACACTGTGCTCCATCCAGTCGTAACTTATAAAGACGCAGCTACACTAACAGAGCGTCAGCCACGACGGCTACCGAGGCAACAACAATAAGGCGAAGTAAAAAATCAAGGTCATTGCCGAAACGTGCATGCAAAAGGAGAAAAACGAAAAAATAAAATAAACTGATACAAAAGCCAGCAAGAAAATAAAAAATAATAATAACAATAAGCGCGCCGCGACAACAACCACAGCGATGTGCCGAAATGAAGACGACAAAGAGATGTGCGAAAATATATTACAAACATAAATACATATGTACATATACTTATGCGTTTCATTATATACACAGACACTCATATAAACAATTGTTTGTGTTAAGTAAATATTTATTGTTATTATTGTTGTTATTGCCAAAAGGCTACCGCGTATGCAACTGACATCATAAGCAAGTAGGAAGAAGCAGCAAATGAGCAATAAAATACCACAACAACAACCATAAAGTCAAGCAGAGCATATTGGCAAATTGAGGGAGACATACAGACATACAAACACACACATACATATGTATTAATACGTATAACCACATAAGTGAGCGTCGAAAACAAAAAATAATGAAATAATCACAACAACAGCAACAACAAACCAAATTAATAGCATTACACGGTCAATGCTAAGGAGACTCCAGTTTGCAATGCAAAATGAGCGATATCAACACACGCACAGCCACACACAAACACACTCAGCCGAGTGAAGTCTCACACTCACACATACACAGCGCTGCTGAGTCCACTATGGGAATTCGTCGGTCGACAAAGCTGCATTCGCCGATTCCGCATTAGTCGCTGAAACCAAGCGTCGTCAGTGGTGTTGTAGTCGATCGAGGGAGTGCGAACAAAGAGGGGTGGCGGCGATGGAGCTGCGGTAGGGCCCGCGCAGCGCAGCCATGGCTTGACAGCAATAAAAAGTGCCAAAATGTTTGCGAAATAGATAAGAGGAAGCAGAGCTGGCAGCTAAACACAAATTGACTATCGCAAGCGACAACAACAACAGCAACAAAAGAAACAAATCAAAAATTAAAGAGAACGGCAAAGGGCGAAGCAGACAAAGCCAAATAATGTTTTGATTAAATAAATGAGGCGAGGAAATAAGCAAAGAAATTCCTATGCAAAGCAGAAACAATCGAGAGCAATTGCGTTAGCGGAGGCATGGGCGGAATTTCGAATTTGGTGATTTCAAGCAATGAGAATAAAGAGCATTTTACGAATTGAATTCGTAAGCGAGGAGTGTTTCGCATGTGTTTACTTTATAAATGTACATAAGACATATCGACATACATATGTACATATGTATAAGAACTAGAAATGTGATCGACTAGTTACATATACATATATCTCGTTATATACATATATGTTATAGTGATCCCATCTGAACAATTCCTTTGAAAATTGCTCCGTTGCCTTGGAAAATGCCCATGGGAAATTTCGTGAAAATACCTCGTCAAATGAAAAAGCTATCCATACAAGCACTTCATTCCGATCGTTCGGATTGCATGGGAGCTATATGCTATAGGGGTCCGTTATCGGCGTCGTGTGCGAAAGATGATGGTCAGATGGTTATCTCAAAAACTGAGGGACTACTTTAAGTATATACAGACAGACAGATGGACAGAAGTGCTTAGAATATTTTACAGAAAAAACTTCTAGGAAATGTTTTAATATGCCAGATTTTATAGGAATTTGTATAGAAATTTTTTTCTCTGGAATCTAGTTGTCGTTATCAGATATTGTTTGTTAGGCATACACACAATAAAATATTTGGTCATATAGGAGAATAGAAGTAATACTAATACACAAAATTCTCCGAAATCAAAACTGCAGAAAGTTGAGTTGGGACCTACATATGTATGTACATACATATTTAGTTTTAAAATTTTCGACTCACGGTGATAAGAGATATTTATTTTGTATACCGTTTATAGCTCTCTGGTAACATTTTTTTGTAATACCGATTGGGAATATCTATTTGAAGAAGAGTATAATCTTGAGAAATATTATGTTCTATGGAGACTTTATGTGGTCGAGGGCTCTAGAAAAGATCACACTTGCAAAGAAACTAGAGAGCGTTCAACGGGTGGCGATCATCAGCATGTGCGGTACACTAAGGTCCACTCTAACGATGCACTTAACGCCATTTTGCACATGGTGCCCGTAGACATCGTTGGAAGTTATATGTATGGCTTCGGAAGTTGCTATCAGTTTCAAACAAGCGGGGTTCACAAATGCACACATGTTTGAACACTCGAAAATCCTCACACACTTTTACTTCATACCGGATCGCTTGAATCATGTAGTCGAAACACTGAACTCTGGCGGATCGTTCTCAGCCCTGGGAGAAAGTTTTGGTTGGTAAGAAGCCGTTGGAGGAGAGTTACAGTGAGTTTCTTTACGGATGGGTCAAAGCTTGGGGGTAAGGTTGGTGGAGGGTTATTGTCATGAGCCCTCTATCAATTCCAGCATCAGACTTACTGACTATTGCAGTGTTTTCCAAGCCGAGGTTGCAGCCATAAACACAGCAGTAGATTTACTACTCCAGATTGCAGTCTCCTTCAAAGAAGTACCAAGACCATCCACTCAGATAGCAGGGCTGCAGTACTAGCCTTGTCCTCATCAACAGTGTGTTCGTGGTTGGTCAAGGAGTGCCTAACCTCGTTATTAATAGCATCGAGCCTCTTTGTGATAAGACTGGTAGGGGTGCCAGGTTACAGCGGAATCCTAGGCAGTTGTAAAACTGATGAGCTAGCAAGAAAAGGCTTCCCTCTCTCTAGTTGGGAGGGTTTTAAGATGCCATACGATATTGGCATCCATGCTATAAGTCTGGTAATCGTACTAGATGCCATTTGCAGAAGATGCAAAGAAGATGAATCGGTGGAAACATCTCAAAACTTCCTTTTTGACAGTCATGCGTTTGGGAGGTTAATGTTTAAACATTTGGAAGCGCATACCTTCAGACATCTCACCTAACTAGCGGGAATGGAAATTAAACGCCTGTGTCTTGCCTTGCTAATTTATAAGTTTGAACACATGAGTTCTTCTTTTCTATGGCTTCACATAGGACAACATATAGCAGTCCACGTGCGATCTCTCTAGATAAGCCATTTAACCTAAGGAATATTTCCCTTCGAAAATGTTTATGATTTTGTAAAAGATAAATGAATTCAAAAGTGCAAATGTTTGGACTAAACAGAAAAAAGGGACTAACATCTGCAGTCATTCCAACAAACCCGTTTTTTCCTTCCCTTGCTACTTGGTTTCAATCAAAAATTTCGAAGTGAATTGTTTAATTTAGTTGAAATTTAGAATGGAGAATCAGATGGTCCAAATTTTTGTGTTTTTTTCTTTTTGAGAAACCGTAGACCGTGACTATTTCAAAATTTATTCCATTGCCTTTGACGTTTGTATTTCTAATTGGAATTTGGCGACTTGTCGGTTTTGTTAATAACTGTTTTCGATTCGCCAAAAGTTAATGAGTAACGAATCGAACAAACAATAGCGGCTGTTCAAGTAGACTGGCAGCACTTTTGGTGTTTTTTTCTTTCAAGGAAAAATTCACTTTTTCCGGACCAAATAACAATTATTAACTCTTTGGCCTGAGCCAATTCCAAGCCAAATGATTTCAGTATATAATTTTATGTAGATTATAATTTATTATAAGTTCTAATATATGTTCAGATCGATCTCGCCATAGTAAATCCACTTCTTGCACAACTAAACTGTATCCAATTTGAAAACTATTCAAGATTTTAGGAATAAAGTTCTTCGCATAATAAAGGTGCAGTGTTCATAATAGTAGGTTGGAAACAAAGTAAACTTCAGTACTCAAAAGGACTTGGTAGTCGCAACATCAATTGCGGATCTGTATTCAACAAAGGTCAACAACGTTTTAAACAGAAACTACGCACTAGACCTACATGTATGTATGTAAAATTGCTATCATTGCGTTTCAACTTCATTGTTTTCACTTATAAAATTTTTGTTAAGAACAAGCAGAGAATTAGCGAATCGTCGGATAATTGATTGTGGCTGCATTCTCGTCATCATGACATAACGTATACATAACAACCGTTATGTGTACAAAACTGTGCAACATGTGTCCTTAATTTAAATCCACTAATTTCCTGAATGATAGTAGATAGATAATCTGGCTAGTCGGACCTAAGCTGCAGACTATACTTATGGGCTTTATATGAAAATTCTACGTAGCTTACTACCGATCCAAATTCTATAGAAACCCAATAAAAGTACATTGTTTGCACTCTAAACTTTTGTTACGAATTAAATTCTTTTTTGCACAATTCCGTGCAAGAAGTTCAACTATTACTATTGCCAGCTGATAAGCATTTTTTTGGCAACGCAGTACGTGTCACGAGCGTTACGATTCTTGTTTGTTTATCTTTTTTCAATTCGCTCACCTTTTTGCCTCGGCGAAAGCTTATCGCAGCACGCATGTCTCGTTGACAGTGTACTCAGGCGGCGTGGCGTGTGAATTGGGCTTTGATAAGGCAGGCACGTGCAGGAAGTGTGTAATAAGTGCGGGCGCAGACACGAAGGGGTCATTACCAAGCGATAACGGGAACATAGGTAAAGTCGTTTAGAAAAAAGTGTTTGCGCCGAATATAAGTGCGCACGCATCATTAAACATTTGCGGAAAAACACACTCACATACAACGAAATTGATTGCTGGTGGTTGTGTTTGCAATAAGTGGATACTGTGATAGTCATATACCGGTATGAACTTGATGAGTTTGTGGAGAGAGATAGCAACTAGGAGCATGAGTGCTGCCGAAAAGTGTCTTAGCAGGGTACTGTGATATTCAGGTGACATTTAATTAGCATATTTGTAAGTGTAAATAAGTGAAAATAAAATAGTAAGGCAACTACGGATAAACTCGACTCTAATCAGATTTTCTGAGATACACAAATCAAAACGTAAATTTTTATTGCAGGTGTTTATTTTTTACTTTAATTGTACTCAATTATGTACTATAAGTCTCAAGTAATAGAGAAAAATTCTTTAATAAAGACGATCGTCCACGACTCACGCTTCCTGATCTGATATTCGAAAAGAAAAGAACTCGAACCTATAAGTTTTAGAACACATTTTCTTTTCAAAGGCGTTTCCTTCTTTGTTCGGACAAGCAGTTTTTCGGGAAATCGATATAACCCCTTTTTAACACTTAATAATTCAACTTCGCCCTTAATGAGTGATTACTTAAGTTAAGAAAATTTCGGTTAGGTTAGTCTATTCGACTTTACGCAACTCACAGAAGAAATAACAGAAATCTCTGGTACTCATTCCGATAACTAACCATTAGTTTAACCAATAGTTTTCTATTATTGACTTATTGATGTTCTGATCGAAAATCTAGTCGCTAAGAGTCGCTGAGTGTGCATTTTTAAGGCGCTGAGTTTTTTATGAGTCACTTTCAGTTATTGTGACTTCGGAAGACTTGTTAACAGAAGCGTTGTACACTATAAGAGTTATACGAATAATTTTAAAATCAAAAATTTATACGCTAACCGTTAAGGAATCTAAAATACTTTCTCTTTAATCTGAAGTACAATCGGTACGTTTAAGCTCTGAATTTAACATCATTCAAATGTCTTTCACGACTTCTTTTTCAAGCATGAAATCGATGAACCCAATTTTCGAGTATTTTTTCCACGAAGTTAAGTCATATTTTTTGAAAAGCATGTTCAATATTGACTTCTAAAGCTTGAGGAGAGTCTGGTTTATTCCTAAAGACCAATTACTTCAAATAATTCCATAAGAAGTAGTCTAATGGTGTTAAATCACAACTTCTTGGAGGTCATTCAGTGTCACAGAAATTTTGGAACCTCCAAACTTTGCTTGCATTATTTCGGTTATTGCACATGCTGTGTGGCTTGTTGGAACCAGATGTTGTCAAGATCAACTTCTTCCAATTGCGGCTATAAAAAGTTAGTTATCATCAATCTATTTCGAAACAAGTACTCCCCGATTATGCAACCAGGCCAAAAACTACACCAAACTGTCAATTTAGGTAATGTAATGGTTGTTCTTGAATAAATTCTTCGCACCAGAATCGACAGTTTTGTTTATTTACCGCGCAACTCAGATGAAAGTGAGCCTCATCGAAGAAGATGATTGTCTTAAAAATACCGTTATCGTTTCCAAGTTATTCCAAGCAAAATCGACGTTTTCGGTAGTCCAATGGCTTCAGATCTTGAGTGAGAACAATTTTATATTGATGAAAGCACAAATCCTTTCTCTAAATCCGTTAGATGGTGGTTTGAATTCTTGAGAACGTCTGGGAGTCGACAAATTGCGGTCTTTGGCAAACGTGTCTGAAGAGGAGCAACATTTTTATAACTTCGAGCGGCACTTGAACATTATGTAAAGTTAATATTCTCGCAAATACA
Organism: Bactrocera neohumeralis; assembly: GCF_024586455.1. Lineage (NCBI taxonomy): Eukaryota > Metazoa > Arthropoda > Insecta > Diptera > Tephritidae > Bactrocera > Bactrocera neohumeralis. The sequence continues at coordinate 45,087,777 of NC_065919.1, forward strand.
GAACATAGAAAATGGGATGGGCATTTAAAGCATATTTTGGACGCCAACTGTATTTGCTTAGAACCAGCAAGACATAAAAATTCATGGAAGCTGCAAAGTTTATACTCCTTTTCTAAATTGCGTCTCGACGAATTGGGTATTGCAGGCGCAGCATTTGCAGTGCATATACTTAGATATATTTTATATATTTGTATACATTGTAGTTATACATATATATGTATATATATATTTATTTGCTAAAGCGTCTATTTGGACTGTCCTTGAATGGCAAGAAGTTTGGACCGGCAGCTGAAGTCAGCAGACAAAGTAACCAAACTAGCAGCCAATCGTTAAGTAAGTCAATAGTAACAACAAAAACAATGTGTGTGAAGTAAAAAAATGGAGAAGTAATAAAACCCAACAACATGCGATGATGACAGCTACTCGTACACAAATAACAACAGCAAAAATTCACCGAAACCTGCAAAGGCAGCAGTTAAAACTATAGTCATTGCAACAACAACAGCAATGTCGACAATGTCAGCGGCAGCAGCAGAGCCGAAAAGTAAAGTTGAGGCGGTGGCGACAGCAACAGCAAGCGACAGCATCACAATAAGAGCAAATTTAATAACAACAACAACAACAATGACACCATTAACTTTGGCATTAACTGCTAAAATATCGACGACAAGCAACGCAGCGTCACAACGCTTCCCCTCTCGTGGCGTCGCGTCGCACCGTGCCGCTACGCTGCCGCGCGGGCATTAGATGAGCGCATCGCCGTTGTTTCGGACAGTGCGCGTGTGATCGTCACTAAGGCAGTCAGTCAGTCGGTCAGCGCACACTAACTGCAGGCGACGCGTCGCCAAAGCTCAGCATAAATTTGCGCAAAGCTTCGCTTACAGGCAACGCGCGCTCCACATAACGGAAGAGTAGATGAAGTGCGAAGCGGCGCGAGAGCGCAAACGAAGAGTGAGTAGTGCGAAAATGCAAAAATGTTGGAGCAGCAGTTGTTTAGGGTCCAATTTAGGTACGCATTCGCAAGTATATACACACACACGCACACAGTGTTTGTCGGAGCTCATTCAATTTAAAGTTTGAAATTTTTGCGAAAATACATTTACACGCAGCACGCACGCACACATAGAGAATCGCTCACAAACACGTGCAAACATTATGCGCGCGTCCACCAACACAGCGCCAACTTTACATGTATTGCGCATGTGTTAGTGCGCGTGGCTGCTGTTGACGCAGGCGAGAGCAGCTGGCGGCGCGCGGGCGGACGCTGCAATGCAAACCTAGCAACACTTTTTTAATTTCGGCGTGGCTTTTGTTGCTGCTTTTTGCAAATTAGAAGGAAGACATAAAAATTCACACAAATGTTTATATTAATTTCATTTGCTTGCTGCTAAAATTCTATCTACTTGTTGTTTGTGTAAGTGTTTTTGCACATTTTTGTATCAATATTTTTGCGCGTTTGCGCTTTTTGTTGTTCGCTTCGAAACGTTTCGCCTTTTCAAAGGTGTTTTAGTTAGCTTTACAAGCGCTTTGTTGTTGTTTGTTATTAGCCGTTGTCTATTTTTTCTACAGTTCTTGTTCGCTGTTTTTTTATTTTCGTTTGCTTCGCTTAATGTTTGGCAAATTTTACATTCTCTAGAGGGTTTCCTTTTGCGTTGTTCGCAATATTTAATGATTTCGCAATCTTTGTTTATTTTTTTTTTTTTTTTTTGGAATTTGTAATTTTTTTGTATCAAATTTTTTTTGCCAAATTCTAGTCGCACACAATATTCACGCTTAATTGATGCGAAATGCCTTTTAGGCGTTTGCCTGCCCTTGTCGATATAATATTGTAAAACTACTTCTTTGCCTGTGTTTGTGAGTGAGTGTACTCGTATTAGCTAAGTGCTTCAATAACTCAGCAGAAAAATACTAGTGCGCAATATAAGATAACACTTAAATCGACTGAAAGTTGAACCAGTTGAATTTGGGCTAAATAAGGACTATTTCCGGACTAGTGTTTCTGGGACAACCAACCTCCAGCCATGGAAAGGTTCCTCGTTTATAAGTCATATCCACATCTGCCACTCAAGCTTTTGTTGAAAATTTTATAGTGAGACGTTCAAAAATTAAAAGTATCAAATCAACCGCAACCCTCGAACCCACTCACACTCGAAAAAGTGTCACCAAACTGGAGATGTTTTTGTCTGTTTTGAGCTTAACTAAATCAATGCATGTGAACAGTTTTACGGTGTTAGAGGTTATCTGAATTCCAAACACCGTTTTTGTTTTTGCATATGTGTCGAAAAAATTTATAAATATATTTGAGATTATTTCCTGAAAGTTTGAAGTGGATCCGGTAAATAATTTCAGAGATTCAGAGAGCGAGATTCGTATTTGTCAGGTAATTGAGCAACTAAATATTGCTGTAGAAGTGCTCTATCCAATTTCGTGGAAAAAGTCGCAGATTATCCTGATAGAAAAACCTGGGAAAGACTTAACAACATACCAATCAGTCGTCTACCCTGTCTTTCTAGAATATTTGAAAAAATGTTCCTATCAAAGACGTATCCTTTCCCCCACAAAAGTAATATACTATTGACGCACCAATTCGGGTTTCTCGGAAGACATAATTACCATGATAGAGCAAGTAAATAGAATTTCTAACGAAATAAGGAAAGCATTTTAGCACAGACGTAACTAAGGCGTTTGATAAGGTGTGGCACGGAGGCCTTTTATATGAGATTAAAAACGTCCTATCTTTATAATTTTATAAAAAACAAGTAAGGAAGGGCTAAGTTCGGGTGTCACCGAACATTTTATACTCTCGCATGATAAAGTGATAATCGAGATTTCATTATACGTCATTTACAATTTTTCAAATACCGTATTTGTGTAAAGTTTTATTCCGCTATCATCATTGGGTCCTAATCTATATACATATTATACAGAGAAGGCATTAGATGGAATTCAAAATAGCGTTATATTGGAAGAAGCCGTGGTTGTGAACCGATTTCACCCACATTTCGTACATGTCATCATGTTAAGAAAATATTACACACCGAATTTATTGAAATCGCGTAAGTAGTATAATTTTCAAAAAAAAAGCTAGAGTCTTCCTTCTGCCATTTCTTCCGTAAAATTTAAGTTTAGAAATACGTACCAATTCATCATGATATCTCAATTTTTACTCAAGTTACAGCTTGCACGGACGGACGGACGGACAGACAGAATGTCACCCTGATCACTTTGTATATATAACTATATCTTGTTTTAGGAGTAACTGAAGTAACTTCTTGGCATTCATGTTGATAGAAGGCTCACGTGAAGAAAACATACACTCGTGGCCACGCAAAGCTTACCACTCAAAATTTTCAAGTGTTGTGCATATTTGACAACACTTTATAGTTAATGACATGTTATTTATCAAAACAATTAAAAATTAAAAACCAAACTCAATCAGCTATAGACAAATCATTTCAAAGTTAGTTAGCTTTACAAAATGAGCTCGAATGTAAGAGACTGACATGCGATGAAAACATTATATTTTTTATTTCTTTTAATTTAATTTCATTTACACAATTATTGGAATTAAAGGTTTATTTTATTTTTTTTTTTTTTTGTTTAATTGAAACATGAGGTTTAGTGGCGGTATGACTTTAAAAACAATAAAATCGGCGGCTTTGTGTAAGCACAGAAAAGCTAGTTTGTGTTTTACTCTTAATTGGCGTAGACACCGCTTACGAGATTATAGATTGTTATGTGTTTTACTCATTAAACGTAATAAATTAAAAACTAAAATTATGATGAGATAATGTAATTTAGTTAACTTCTGCTTACTAAAACAAAAAAACTAAAAAATAAAATTGAAAAAAATCCCAAACGAGTGAATATCTGGTATCTGCTGCATGAAGATAAGAGCTGCAAATTCAAATTGGCTTCTAAATAAAAACTCTAAATTTAGCCTAGAAAAGAAAGTGCTTTTCTATAATGCGGCCATAAAGCCCATTTGGATGTATGACATTCAACTAATATAGATTTAATGCAAAGGTTCCAATCGAAAATGTTTAGATCAATCACTTGCTCGCCATGGTACATGCGTAATGAAAATATTCATAAAGATCTTGGTATCCCCATGGTAAAGAAGAAGTAGAGGACAGCAGAATGAAATATATGTACATATGTATATACATATATCTGAACTCCGAGATCACCCAAACCCAATGCTTTATTACATTCCTGCAATCAATCACGCCGAAAAAGAAGAGATATGCCCGCATACTGAAGAGCAACGTATCAGCAAAACAGCTAAATCACATGCTTGAGCTTGTCGAGATTGGAAATAGATTTAAGTTTTTAAACTTATTCTTATGTTTAAAAAAGTTGCTGGCTTATTTCTGTCGACTTTAGACTTGACGTAGCCCCACAAAAAATAGTCAGTTTAAAAAAAGTTATCCAATAAGCTAAGATTATAATAAATAGATAAAATATATGATAATTTTTAAGCCCTTTTGAATATTAAATGTTTTGCAATCTCGTTTTCGAAGAACTCACTATAATATAAACTTCATAAAACAATATTGCTTTAAAAACGAAATCACGAACGTCTCATCAAAACAGCTAAATACAATTAATTTTTACCATATGTTCTAAGTTATTTATATAATGATTGGTATTCGCGGTGAAATCCACCGTAAAACATGTCCGTGCTTCGTTTTATTCTACTCGTAGCTTTTCGTTACAAGGCAAATTTCACCGAAGGGCTATGACGAGCCAGTACATACTATATAAGTACATAAATCTTAGTATCCGACTCGTTATCCAGATTGAAATATGTTTCAGCCTTTTTTTCAACCGTTAAAAAGCCTCAATCAGAGTAGAAGGAGGTCTCTGAGAATTGGTCTTTATGGTATAATAACAAACAGATAACAGTCTTGCGGTATTTTTATTGATTTTTTTTTTTTTTATTGAAATTGAAATGAATTTTTGATGACTCATGCCTAGCTCTTGACCGATGCTACGGCTGCTACTATGCCGAACTCTTTCGACCAATTCAGCGATTTTATCGCAATTTTCGACGACAGGCCTTCCGGAGCGTGGCGCATCTTCGACCACCTCTACACCAGAACGAAAACGTTGAAACCATCGTTGTGTGGTGGAAATGGAAACTGTATCGGGTCCATAAATTGCACAAATTTTATTGACGGCTTGAGATGCATTTTTGCCTTTATCGTAGTAGTACTGTAAAATATGCCGTATTTTCTCTTTATTTTGCTCCATGTTTGCGACGCTATAACTCACGAACGACTTAAAAGAAACGACAATCAATCAAACACGTGTTAGCGCGTGAAATGAGCTCTCCAAAAAGGTATAGCGTGACCCGATGCGACGAATAAACCTAGAACTACGCGCTTTCAGCGCCAACTAGCGAAAATAAATTGAAAGATGTAAAGAAAAAATGCCGTACGAGCAAGAGATTCTGGTAAATGCCTGTAACTTTGTTGATAAAAATTTTGTTGACCGGGGAAAATATTAAAGTACACTTAAGCATGGTTGTTCTAAAGTAGTACTTGATCGATGAACTTAGTATTTGTTTAGTGAGTTTTGACGAAATCTGATAAAGGATCAGCTCAAAGGTTAGCAAGGCGGCAGAAATTCAGCCGGGCTATACACTTCGGGAAGAGATAAACTATTTAAGCGATTTTTTGGAGAAGAAAATTTATGATTCCTTGCCTGAGCTGTAATGTCTGTGAAAACTGTTATAAACTCATGAAGATCAAAATCTTCCGATTACAAACTAAGAGGGGTTTTCTATGTCATACAATTTATTGAGGGCAAGTTTTAAATATTAAGATTGCAATTGTGCCTAAAAGAACTAATAAAAGAAGAACTTTACGAAAAAAATGCTGACGATACAATGGTTCTGCGGCATAATACTGCCTCGAGCACTTCATCTGAGGACTTAAAGGCTAATATGGAAAGTAAGCAGTGTGATACTTGCTGGTAGAAGATTATAAGGGAGGAGAAGGAAGTCTCCACTATTTGGCAATGATCGTGTAAAGGGAAACGGGACTTCACACGGTGTCTTGGTACAACGTATACTAGCGAACTAACGAATCGAACAGACAATGTGCGAGCTTGCTTTCGCGAAGGTAGGTTTCTCGCAAACATAAAGATTGCTTAAGTTAAGACTTGTTCTAAGTCTATCCGTTTTAGTGCCATGATTGTGCCGTAACAACTCGTAGGGAAAATTATGTTGACTTGGCATTGAAGTGTTTGTTTATATGAAATCTTTACAAATGCTAATCATCCAAAGCCTGAGTTCTCGAAACAAACCAGAAGTATTTGAAACATGTGAGCCAACATGCATAAATAATCGAAACAAGTTAAGCTGCGTCGCGATAATTTGGAAACGTGTAAAAGCCGCAAAACTTCTCGTCGTTTGGTCAGCGAAATGCTTTATTATAATTTTGATAAAAGCGGCACTAAAAAACTGCTGTTTACTACACGAAAACAGTAAAGGTACAACGAAAATAAACATAAATAAAGAAGATAAAAACAAATTTGGAATAAACAAAAATTCGCAAGCAGACAGAAAATGTGCAAAATCTAAGCCATGGCACATCTCGCTTCTGGCGTTGTTCTGGCCGCCGCGCATGCGTGCTCCCGCAGACGCGCTGTGGCTTCTTATATCGCTTACGTATTTTCATTTTGTGCTGCGTCGAGACCTTTTTGCAATTGCGTTGTCGACGTCGCAAAAACAAAAAATAGAAAACAACAAAAACAATAAAAATAACGACAAAGCGATAGACGTGACTTACAAACCAAATTCGCGCGTTCAAGGTTAACACACAACATTTTTGTTGCTTTTGGTTGGAGACTAAACAGTTTCGCGTTTGTAAGAAATTGGCGAGTCGCACCAGCAACAATAAAAGCAACAAGAGCGCGCAATAAATACATATTAAACTAGTAACAGCACGAATTAAAGTTTTTCAAGGACACAATAAAGCCGACTTTGTAAAGTTTTCGCATGCACACGCACACATACACACGTTTATGTTAGTTTTGGGCTCGCGCATATGTATTTGTGTTTGTGTGCTGCTGGCGCGCCGCTGGTAATTTTCAAGTGGCTGTAAGGGGCGTGCCGCGACGTCTGACCTCCGCACCGCGCCGCTTGGCCAGCGTTGTGACGCATGGGAAATAAATGATCTGAAAGCGTTCAATATTTCGCACGAAATTCGCGCAGCTTCATTAGCCGAACAGTTGTTAATTTTCATGCAATTTCCTTTTTTTGTGCGATTTTTTTGCTTTTTGTGTTTCGCACCGCGATTAATTACTTACAGCGGCCACCACAGCAGCTGACCATTATGTAGAAGTATACTTCTCCACATTTGTATGCGCTTGTTGTAGTATCAGCAGTTAATTATAATATTGTTCAATATTTCGCGTAGTAGGTATGATTAATTAACCAACGTAAAGCAGTCAATAACGCATGCGACACGCCGCGCTGATGCGGTCACTTTGCGTGGCGCGGTCCACTTTGGAGCGCCGCGTATCAATGCGCGTACCGCGCGCTTGTGTTATCTGTGATGACGCGCACTGCCATAATAGCCGCGTTGACAACGAAATCGTGCAGCTGTCGTTGTTGCTTTCATTGCTGCGGCTGGCGACCGCTCAGCGCGTCCACGCTGACACACTTGCATCTGTCAGCGGACAGTTGTCAGGCGTTTGCCAGTTGGTCAGCGCTAGGCTTTGCTAAAGCGCAACAGAAAGCGGCGTCATATAACAAAGTATGCTTATAAGTACGCGTTGATGAATGATTCAACTTTAACCTGACCCTGCATGCCTGTCACTGCTGTTTGTGCAATTCAAGCGCGCCACTTGCTTTACCCATCGGCATCGCTACTGCGGCCATCATAACGTCTTATGATATGTTGATATTGTTGTTGTTCTCATCTAAATTCGTTGGTTGTTTCATTTGGTTCATTGCACGGCTGACAGAATGTGACAATGCCAGCAGAATCACAAAAACAAATTGTCCGTCGATGCGCTCCAACAACACGTCTTCGCTATGACATCATTCGTTTATTCGCATTTATAATAATAAACAATAAAACCGTTCTTTACAATTGGTCATTGTTTGAGGTTTGGCAACTAAATTTTGGTTTTAAAACATCCAACAGCATAGGAAAACCCTGGTGCAATCGATTTCAAACTTCTTGATTTGAGTTGAAGCTTACAGGTTTAAAGAGTTTACTGAAATTACAGAGGGAGAGCATAACGCCAGGAGTTGGTGAACCCGATTATCCAATCGATGACGATGGTGCAGACGTTTCATTGCCTGACCATGAAGAAGTTCGAATAGCAATTAAAGCGGCGGAGGCCGATGGATTGCCGGCCGAGCTATTCAAATACGGCGGCGAAGAACTGATAAGGAGTATGCATTGCCGACATTGACATAGTTCAGCGAATTAAGAGACAGCGGCTGCACTGGCTAGGAGTGTAAACAATCCTGCTCATAGAGTTTCAGACGCAGTACCCGCCGGGGAAGCAGAGGAAGAGGAAGACCTTCACTCCGTTGGAAGGACCAAGTGGAGAAGGACCTGACTTAGCTTGGAATCTCCAATTGGCGCCAAACAGCGATAAGGAAGAACGATTGGCTCGTTGTTGTAAGCTCGGCTATAACCTCGTAAGCGGTGTCTACACCAATGAGAAAGCAGAAGGAGAGTGGCGAGTGTTTTCCCATCCAAAAATGTAGGTGTAATGTCTAAGATCGGAACAAGTAATAGTCCGAAGGTGTCAGCTCTGAGTATGGTCGCACATCCGATTCAATATGCAAACGTTTTTGGCGAGTTATCAAACTTTTATGAGGTGGAACATTACACCTTTTCTATTTCTGACCTCTTTTGTAATGCATCACTTTATTTGTCCGGCTGATCACAATACACTTTAGAATTAATTCTGGTATTGTCGGACAAAAGGCAAAATAAACGACCCCTTTGAAATCCCACCAAACAGACAAACCTTTTTATGGTGAATGTCCCCTTCAAGTGGTTTGAGCTGGTTCGTTCTTTTTAAACCATGATCTCTAGCGCATAGTGCATACTCAAGATCGAAATTGCCGGAACGAAATTATGCAAATTTTGGTATTAGCGTTCGATCCATACATCTTTTCCGGAGGATGGAGCCAAGTGTTGAAGTTCACGCAAGTGAGGAAAGTTCTCTGAACGCCATTCACGTGGGAGTGGCCAGAAATGTGTCTTTTACATATGGCTCAAGAAGCTCACTACTTCCGGCCTCAGACCAAGTATCATCTGAGCAGCCAATAAACATCCGTTTGAAGATGAGTTAAAGTGAGAAGTCGAAACACAGCGGAAGGTGAAGGCAACCCTCCTCAGGGTTGTGCGCTGGGTTTGGGACCCGTCAAGTAAAAAACCCTATCAATGAAAAGGAAACAACATCTATCCGCATACTCCACATAAATTTCGACTTGCTTGAACTGCATTATTATCCTTTTGATAGTAAAACTATAAAATATGCCGAAAATGCTGTCTTCGATCCTCTATCTTCGCCAGGGCACCAAACAAAAACTATTCACAAAAATTAAAACATGATTTACTAAATCGGGTAGTATAGAACTGTTAATTGGTTAAGTGTGAAGTTGGCTGCGAAAAAGTTCAATAAAACCAGCTGTGTTCATCTAACGAAATTATTTAGCGAACGACCTTACGCACAGTTCTTGGTGAAGCCAAAAATCGTATATATGTAATTAGCTTTTAAAAGTTAACAAATCGCCTTGAACCCATCATAAATCTTTAATCGATATCAAAATAAAATTAATTCAAGAAAATCAAATTAAAATTTTTTAGGAATTTTCGAACACAGCTTATACTTATAATGTTCCCGATTTACATTACAATATGTCTCTTAGCAATAAGAATTAGTACTCTTGACATGTGTTAAACATATAGTATGTATTCTCTAAGTGGTCATCATCGATCCCCACAACCCGCATAATATTTTCTTGTTCAGCAAAAAATCTTAGTGACCCTAGTACTTTACTTGCTGATAAACCAAACTTAAAGCCACTGTAAAGACTGAATCGCTCCTCACTTGTCTCTGGAGCTTACAAACACTTACTGTTCTGAAAGATGTCCAAAAATGGTGCATCCTTCACGTCGCTGATATAATATCGTATTTATGTTTGTAAACCGTGGAAAAACAGCGACCAAACCACGGTCACCTTTATTAACATTCAGTGCTGACTTAAACTCTGCTTCAAATCACTTCTCCATATTTGTGCAACGAAATCAGTTGAATTTAGTGTTAATTAAATACACATTTATTTCAATCGACAAGCATTACGTGTGGGCAATTAATCAGACCATAACAGCCGAAGTAAGTTAAACTATTCAAAAGAAAAAACAAAAAAAATGAAACAAGCTGCGCTCGAATAAAATATAAATAAATATTACACATTTTATTGCATTTTAAATTCGACTATTGATTGCCACAAATTAGTTGCTGTCGCGCAGCTTTAATAGAGTCACCAACGGCAGTGACGCCTACATGCATGCAGCTGCAGTGAATGCTTAGCATAAGACAGCGCCAAAGATTGCAGCTCATCTTTACACCCACCCACAGACACACACACACAAAGTGGGGTAATACCCAGTAGCAAAAATGTTAATTAATGATATATTAATTGATAAAGAAAATAAATGTGTGATTGTTGAAAACTTCGAAGTTCGTTATGGATTTGGAAAATTCGATAAATGAAAATATATTAGACAAATGGTCGAAGTTTGTTTTAATAACCCAACGATGACCCTACTCCCGCCAAACCGATCCGAGGGTCACAATTCACATACTTACGTGGTGTGTTCAAAAGAATTACGTAAGTTTTTAATTTTTGAAAATAATATTAATTAAAATTAAATATTAAAACAGTCTACATTAATGTTTTGGTCTTAAAAAATAGTCCTCATTCGATATTGTGAACTAATGCCAGTTTTTCGTCGAAACACTTCTTAAATTCGATTTTTGGGATAGTCCTCAGCCCTTTCAGTGATTTCATTTATCTTGTAAAACGACGGTAATTTTAGGTTCTCTTTTTCGCGTTACTTTCTCACCATATCTCTTACGTGCGGTGTTAGCCGTGTCATATAAGGTATTTAAGATAGTTTTATAAGCATCGGAATCTAAAGCTGCTCAGCTACAGAAACACAAATTTCAACAGTTAGTATTCAAATCTACGGTACTAGGAGAAAATAATGGTCTTTTTATAGATAAAAAGGCAGTCGGACAAATCAAAGGTGCAGAAATGAGGTTTAAAGATCTCGACTGCTTCGATAAGCGCGCCGGAATAGATTAAACTTCAGACAAGTGAATACATCTATATGCTGCTCCATTCAGTATCCGAACTAAGAATGATATGTCAAGCATTGCCTTCGACTAGTGTGTCTAGTTAGAGTTAGACGTTTTAAACAGCTAGTATACGCAGGAAACTTGAACCTACAATCCCATCGAAAATTTTCTAATGCCCTCGATGGTTCAGAAACCAAAATAAATGTAGTGCTTAGTTTAAATGCTTCAAAGAATATTTCCTTTCATTAGTATAAAACGAAAATAAATAATAATGCATTGGCTTAAAACCCTTTGGTCTACCAGTTTGACTTAACTTTTATCTCGACTTTAAATTCATCAACTTTCAACCGAGCAATCACCGTACAGCGAACCGCCGTTTATTCTCAGATGAATAATGGATGTATCAATTCTTTATGTGCTGGACTAAATTCGGCAAGCAGAAATTTCTCAATGATTTTAGGCCACTACAAGGGGTTACAGGTTTCAAAATATCGTATTTTTTATTGTCTTATTATCTACAATACCTCTAGAATATTGTACTAAATTTTTAAGTTGATCCTAGTAATAGTTTCGGGGATACAGACTTGAGAACTTGTGCGCTCGAGGCTAGCTAGGTTAAGTGCGTAGTCTTTAAACGCGTTTTTCTCGAAACTGCGATTTTAAAGTCGGTTCGAAAGAATCGAGAACAACTCAATCGATCATCATGAAATTTTACGCAGGTCTTTGAGATACAATTCTTAAAGGCTTGGACGAATGTCTGCCAAAAATCCAATTTTCAGTTTTTTTTTCCCTTCGTCCAATTTCTAAGTTAAGGTTTTAACCAAAACACGTTTTCTCACTTTAGGTGATTCTGTAAAGAGTTATTCTGCCAACGCGGGCGCATTTTTTCAGGGGGTCACCGGAAATGCCGTCGCAATAGTCGAGTTTAAAGTTTTTTTTCCAAAAATTTCAGAATTTCTTTGTTAATAGCGTATGTTTCTAACAAGCACCGCCAAGAAATTACTGGTTTACTCAAAATTACTTGAAAGTATCAACTCAAAATCTTTTTCTGAGCTAGGCGAGAGGTCAAACGATAAGCGACTTTAAAATTTTTTAAGAAATAAGGAGAATAGAAACCTAAAGCTTAATTTTATGAAGCCTATCTAAGTTGAGCATTCTTTCGTTGAGCACTCTTGCAAAAACTTTTCACTCTCTTACAAGCGAACATAACTCTCGTATATTTAGTGATTTTGCAACAAAGTTTGTAATACACAGAAGGTAAAATATATTATGTATAAATGGTCAGAATAATGTGCTGAGTCGAATTAACTTTTTTCATATATCTTGCCGTCCGCGAATTGGTCCCTCAGTTTTTGAGAAATCAATCTGAAAATTTGCCCACAGTCTTTTCCCTCCAAGGAGCTGCTTATTTATCGGAATCGCCGATATCTGATCACCGTAACATATAGTTGCCATGCAAACTGAACGATCGGAATCAAGTGCTTGTATAGAAAACTTTTGTATTTGATGAGGTGTCTTCAAGATAATCCGCAGCAACTGCTGCAATATATATTTTTATCAGTTTCAAAACGAATAATTTTTAAAATTAAACCAGTTTGTAACTAGTTGTATGTTAGAAGTATACTACGACTGGGCAGCCATGCATCTCCACAAATATTTGAGCATGTGCATAGCGAAAATCAGTTGGTTAGCCTGCATTGCTCGACTTGAAACGCCCACGCATACAAACAAACAAACAAGCAAATAATCACACAAGCACACGCATGCAACCACAATTAGCAGCGTCGCCGTAGTGCAACTGTCATTAGACGTGTTGATGTGCTAATGAGTGTGCGTGCCCGCGTGTGTGCGTGTCACGCACACTCTAGTCGTGTAAACAATGTTGACAGCCATGCCAGCGATGCAACAGCGCCGGGTGGCGTGAGTATGTGTGTGTGTGCACGTATAATAACTGCAAATTGCGAAAATTTGCAAACAACTAAATTAGCCAAATTTGGCTAGCAAACGCAGCGAAGTGAGTCCGAGTGCCATGCTGCAAGCACGAATTAGCGCACCGCCAGCACAGACTACGCTTTAGCCACCAGCACAACCGCCCCCGCCTCCCTGCCCCGACCGCGGCACAGCAGCCGCATGTGGGTGGCTAGCGCAGCCGTTGCAGCGCCAACAACACACACACACACCGACCGCATTGCTTGCGCTGCGATCGTGTGTTTCGCACGCGAGTTTGACATTCAAATTCGAATTCACAATCAATGACGTATATTTATTTTTAATTGATTACGCCTTAACTAACAAGCTAATTACACAAGCGCTCGCAACTGCATAAATGTTTATATTTGTAATTGAATATGCAATTGTTGCCACTTCCAGGCACATGTTTGTTGTAGCTAATATGTTTGTGCACTTGGGTGTGTGTTCGGCTAGATTTTCACGCTTCGGATTTGATTGCATTAAATTTGCTTGTTTAACAAATATTGACAGCGCATTGTAGGTGTTAAATATGTTGCTTCTGTTCTTGCTGTTGTTGTTGTTGTGTTTTAAGTTAGTTAGTCATCGTTGGGTGATATATTTACCTAGTTTTTGTGACCGAAATGCCAATGTCGGCATATACTTATTTGGATTTTAACCTATATTACGAGTCGGTTTCATTTTGGCATGCCTGTGTTTCCGTCCGTCCGATTACAACTGTTTTTGTTTGAATATTTACTTGTTGAAACATTGAACTGAAGCATTTTGGGTAAATAATAATAGAAATTATAAATTAATAAAATTATGTTTAAACAAATTCTATGATTATTGAATAACTTTTTCCATAACTTTTTTCCAAAACAAAATATCTTTTAGTATAATATTAGTTACGGGGTTACATGGGTTTACGGGTTTCAAAAAGTCGAATTATTTTATTGACTTATTAAATTCTACAAGATCTCTAGAATATTGCACTAAATTTTCAAGTTGATCCGAGTAATACTTTCGGAGATACAGCCTTGAGAATTTGTGCGATCGAGGTTAGCTAGGCTAAGTGCACCACTCTTTAAACGCGTTTTTTTGAAACTGTATTTTTGAAGTCGGTTGGCAAGATTTTTCGAGAACTACTTAACCGGTCTTCAAGAAATTTTACATAGGTCTTTGCAATATAATTCTTAAATACTTGATACAACTTAAAAAAAATTTCGAGAAATTTTCACTGAAATTTCTATGTTTTTGTAAAAATGTCTGCCAAGAATCCAATTTTCATTTTTTCTTCGTCTAGGTTCTAAGTTAAGGTCTTAACTAAAACACGTATTTTTTAACTTTGGATGATCCTGTAAAGAGTTATCCAGCTTTTTCTCCGAGGGGTCATCGGAAATGGCGTCGCAATGGCTGAGTTTAAAATATTTGTTCCAAAAATTTCAGAATTTCTTTGCTAATATATTATCTAGAGGTGTGTTCAAAAAGTATCGCGAATTTTGAATTTTCGCGGGTTACGTACATATATTCGAATTTCGAATTTTTTGTGAACGACGAAGAGCGTGCCGGACGCCCGAGCACTTCAACAACAGACAAAAAAATTAATAAAGTGGAGAAAATGGTATTGGCCAGTCGTCGAATCACCGTTAGAGAAGTCTTTGATAGACGAGAAACCAATAATTTTTTTATGCGCATGTACATTCTAGGAAGATATTTACCGAGCTCAGTAATGTTCTCAGTTAGTTTATAAGGTGGATTCTAAGAAAGGATCGCAATTAGACTGATTGCGATTAGAGCTTACAAAGCATCTTTTACGGCGGATACCTCTTAGAAATTTGCTTAGGTGTTTAATTTTTCCCTCCGATAACGCAGCTGAATCTCAAAAGGTTATGATGTCAAAATGTGGAGTACTCACAAAGAAAGTTTTGTGATATATCACCATTCTCTTCTTCTTAACAGCTTTTGCAACAAGCATCCGATAAGATTTTTAATCTTAAAACGTGGACACTAATATTAAATAACCAGTTCGAAGCCCCACATTTACGGAAAGATTAACCTTAAAGAGATCGAGAAGCACGCTGATTATCTCGCGATTTACATGTGTCCAGAATTACTTGTGAACGCACAGGTACCAGTAGGCAACTCAGTGCTATCCAGTATTCCGGCGGAGTCCCTTATCCAATAGTAACCCGCACGAGAACAACGAAACTGTGACTCATTTATCAGCATTACAGTTAGCTATGCATTGCTTTTTAAAGGAAAAAATTACTGTTGAAGCCAAGATTTCGATTGATTAATATTATTTTCTTAATAGCTCCGATAATCCGATAGAAATTTAACCCTTAAAAGTGTACACTTATGAATGACGTTTGAACGAGGCAAATATTAACCCCGAAGAGATCGATGAAGGCAGTGGTTATCTCCGAAATATTGTGTCCAGAATTACTTGTGAACGTAAACATTAAAAAAGTCCCCAAACCAATTTTGGCGGATGCCCGTATCCAAAGTGAAGTTGTTTGAGAACAGCGAAAATGAGACTCCATTTATCAGATGTTACAGTTAGGTATGCATTGCTTTTTAAAGAATATTTGTTGATGCCAAAGTTCTGGGTTGATCAATATTAATTGGGCAAAATGAATTGTTGTGTTGTTTGAAGCTCTTTAATCGTAGTGACAACGGATTTTTGCGTCGATATGTGACAATAGATGAAACATGGCTCCATCAATCGACATTCAACCGAGTGGACCATAAACCTAGCAGCTTAAATTTTCAACCTAATACAAACGACCTCAGAATATAAAATTTTTTTCCAAAGCTACCACTTTTATGCACAATGGACGGAAAACAAGGCAACCGGTAGTGAATTTCTCTCATAATATCTATTATTGTACTGTAAATATGAGGAAGTTCAAAAGCTTTCAACTAAATAAATTATTCCTTCTGAGATTTCTTATGTACATACACATAATGTGCTTAGGAGCTTTAATATTCTTGTTTAGCGCATAATCTGTCCATCATTACACCTTACATCCATCATTCTATCTTACCTTTCAATTAAAAAACGTGAAAATTCTTTATAAGAAAAATACCGAATGAGCTCTTCTAGGCGGCTGTTACTTTGCGAAATGCAATTGTCCTGAAAGAACATCTCTCTACAAAAGCCCAACAGTCCAACCTCTCAATTTCACTAGGCCACCACTTTTCATTTCTGTTAGATTAAAGTTGATAACAATTCAAGTTATAAAACAAAAACGGAACATCATTTTATGGAACCAGATGCAATTTTAATGCAATTCTCTAAAAGCACTCATTATTAAAAATTTAAAAAATCTTTAGTTTTTCAGGGCAGCAAGCTCAGTAAGTAAAGTAGCTTCTAAGCAGAAATATTTTGATATAAAAGACTCAGACTTTTTTTTCGATGAATGAAGAATTATAAATCCATTTTGAGGAGGTTTTGACTTCATAAAAACATACCATATTTATTTAACGTCATGAGGTTCCCATGATATACTCTGTATATTTAATAGATCTACGTTACATCTCTAAAACAAGTAAGTAGCTTTGGACAAAGTAAAAACGGAATAATTTCTGGAATACTCGGGTTCAGAACCAATACAAAAATTTGATTTTATTAACAAACTAACCACTTGTAACTCATCTCAACTAATGCCAGACCGATAATTGCTGATTCATGAAATATACTGAAAGGATAAATTTTGAGCTTACAGGTCTGTCTCCAATGTCTCCATTCCACATATCAAAGCAGTTTGAAGAGTATTTGGGTTCAATTTAATATCTATTTTTACTTTAACTTTCAAATAGAATGATGCCAGGTAACATTATTGAAATTTATTTTTCATTTTTTTTGAAACAAAACATAATTTTTATTGTATTTGTGATGTTTAACTTTCTAATCCATAATTCTTTGCCTTTTTAATTTGTTTGTCTAAAAATAAATTTGTAATTTGTATTTTTTTTTTTTTTTTTTTTTTTTTAACAAAAACGTGTGTGTGCTTTTATACTCCTTTAGCTCAACGCAATGTAAGAATAATACAAGAGAACTAAAATTTTTACTGACCTTCGGCTGCCTTCTTCAAATCGCTCGAATTAACACTGCTCACCGGAAATTTTAAATTCTGCACATTCTTGCACGGTTTTTTAAGCGCTTTCCAATTCACGACGGTTTCTTGAGAGAAATCTTTAAATTTGTAAAGTTCTTATTTTTGCTAATCGCCACTTCCTCGCGACTCAGCCTTTATCTCAAAGCACAATTCGCTCTTTTCGCCGCCGAAGGCTTAGCGAGCAAAATTCTCACTTTTCACAATTCAAACGAGTGAATGCCGTTCGTCGACCAGTGCAAAAGTCAGCCACACAAATAACTATGTTGGTAATCCGGATTCGCGTTCTTTGCAAACTTGAAATCAGAATTCTTCTTTCTCCAAAGTAGTGGGGAGAAAATAATTATTACAATAAGCTTTTTCTGGAAATGTTTTTTGTTTGGAAGCTCGTAAATTGATGTGTGAAAAATGTTTTAGTATACAGATTAGATTTGCACGGATATACTTATTGTTTTGTATATGGATTATGAAAGGTTTTGTACAGAAGTTGTTACGAAGACAAGTGTTTTGAAATTTACTACAAGTGGAATATTATTTTTGTAAATTTAGGTGATAAAAAACTTTTACTGATTGAGTTTCGGCTAATTCAAATCATTTGCGTTTTGCGCGAGACTTTTTTTAGGAAAATTTGAATTGAAAACCAAAGATAAAATCATCCAAAAATATTACGTAAGTATTGACGTTTGTGATGTTTGAAAAATATTCCTTTTTTTCTTGAAAATCATTAGTTAGATATGGTTTAGTGTACGAAAGAAATTGGAACACAGATAAACGGGTGAAAAAGTTTATCAAACCTTCTTTGACATTAAACTTATTCCAAGTTAGTGCGGTTAATCATATTTTGAAAGCTTTAAAACAGTCAAAAGCACACGAGCTCCAGGGACGATCAGCCATCGAGTTTGTATATTCGATAATAATTTCGGAAACTTTGTTATTGTAGGCAACTAATTAGAGGATAAATTAGTATAATCCGTTATATGAGAGGTTATATGTCAAGCTAGAGAAAAACGGGACTGTGGCCGATATGACTAAACTCACCAACGGAGGTCTGAACTGAACTGAAATTGTACGTAATGGAGTTATCTTTCACTTTGAATTGCAAAAAGATATGCCATATGGATTTTGGGATCGCCTATAGATATACCAGATTTTACCTTAACTATTCTTTCCGGTGGTACTTCCGGTCTTATTTATTGAGATTTATTGCTTTGGAGCACTAATGCTATTTATGATTACAAGCTTACTCACGATTTATCCGATTCTATTAGATAAATATTATTTACCTCATACGGATCGCAAGAGGTTAAGAAAGTAGGTTGCCTATTATGTTTCGGAATTTGGCAACCGTAGTGTTGCAATCTGGCAAGTCACAAGTCCCTTACCGTAAGAATTAACATTTTTGATGTTATTCACACTCAGAACGTTTTGACTTACGAGCGCTATTTGTTTTGTTTACAGCAACTTCAAATATTTTAATCTCATTCAGACATTCAGAAGCTTGTCCTTATAATAGTCTGTCTGTGTATCAAAAATTGAGTTCGGTCAGGTCAATACTTCCCTGAGTCCCCATATACCTAGTATAAAGGTTTTCGAACTTCCGGGTGACTTTACTCCATATGATTCGTAATGGTATATGAGGTACGTTTATGAAATCCAAGAAACAATTTTTTAGTATCCGGTATTTTAATAGTATGTAGTATTTGCAAAAATAGATAAAATCGATATCGGTATAGCCCTTCCACAATGAAGGAAATTATAATATTTACTCTCAGAATAAATTTTCAAAACTAGATCTTTTTTGAGGGCTTCAGATTGGCCTCAATTATATATATATATATACTATATTCTATTATTAAAGGTGAAGAAATATTTCACAATGAATTTCAAAACTTCCTCTGAATTACATAATAAATGGAATATGAGATCATAAGTCAAAGCACATTGGTTTTCAGAACTTGAATGAGTTACCTGAACTAGAATGGTTATCTTTGATGACTATCATGAGTCAGTTTCATAATTAAACTCTTCTCTTACCTCTTACAGTCGTTGATTTTCGTAACTACGAGTATTATCTGGAGCCAGAGTTTATTCAAGCTTAAAGTTTGTGTAAATGTGCAGACCTGTCAAATGTAAATTGCAAAAACGCCAAAAAGTGGTTAGCAAACACCGACAGCAACCAAAAATATGCCCGTTCAAAGAAATGCGAACACATGTGCCGCAGACGAGCACAGACAGGAGCGTCGAGTGCCCTTGAAATCTTGCGTTCAGCGTTAGCATATGCAACGGTGTCATGCTCCTTGGCGCAGCGCGTAAGTACTGCTATGTATATATATGTATATTTATGTATGTATGTATGCATGTGTGCCCAGTTCGGCTGTCTGGCATTTAGGCTCAAAGCGCTTTTATTGTCTTTCGATCAAGCAGACGAACAACAACGTGTAAGTACTAACGAAAGGAGAGGCAACCAAACATGTGTGTGTATTGGTCTGTGCCCATAAGTTTACAGACTTCGCTCCTTTCTAATGACTGTCTGCCAAATAAGTAAGCACATGTACATATACATATGTATATATGTATGTATGTATTTTTATTTATCTGTGGTTCTGTGTGCGGTGATCACTTTTTTGTCGAGTCTGTAAGAATACCATAACCCAAATGTGAAATCGACGCGTCTTTTACAAAAATGTATACATCCATACGTACAACAACAAAAGTGCTCACTTACTCACGGATCATTTTGGCGCATTGCATGTGTATGTGTGTTTGTGTGAGTCATATTTGGCTATGCTACATTCTTTTTTATTTGTTGTCTTCTTTATTTTCGGAATAATTTTTCAAATCCCAAATTCCAATTCCAAAAATGCAGTCCAACAACGAAGTCTGAGAAGCCATCAAAACGCAGGGTTTGTCGCGGCAGCGCTCAGAGCAGCGCAAAAAAGGGTGTTGTAATTCGATTTTTCCAGTTTTGTTCCAGTTTTTTGCCTTGACTCTATAATATATTCGCAAGATATTTTGCACAGGCACTTGCACACATACATACACACGCGCATTAGTGCATATAGAAAACCAGAATAAATTAGCAAAAGGGAACAACAGGACAGACGGTTGAAAAGCAATGTGTGAGAGCACATTTTAATGCCTTGTTCTGTAAGCTTTGAAGATCTTGTCTTCCTAAGATGGTGAAATTTGTACCCCTTGCAATACAATAGCCTACATCATCGCGCAGACATACATAGATACCTATTTACACATGAACAAAGAATGACAAAGTGCTTTTTCCTCAAATATCTGAATGAGCTAATGTCATACTTATTTACAGACTTACAGCGCAGATACCTTCCATTGTTAATTTAATTTTATTTGTTAGTATTCCGCTGATCGGTTAATATAGAACTGGTATTTTACAAGCCGCTATTTTGGGGTTGTAGCTGAATTTTAAAAAAAGCAAGTTACGAATATATTATTGGAAGCAAGCTTTTCAATGCCAAAAATATGTCCTTATTGTTCTCGTTCTGGTGAATATAATTTGTTGTTCCGTTTCTGAAGATACTCGAATCTGGTAGGCATGAAAGACGGACTTCACAAGCTGCATAACAAGAACCGAACGACAATTACATAGATAAGGTATTGAAATAAGAACACAACAGTTCCTCCTTTGCGTTTGCTTTAATGATCAGAGATGCTTAATAGAAAACTCTTTATAAAACTGACTGCTTTTGGTCTGACTACATCCAGAATCAGAATCAAATGGCTATACTCGTAATAACCCTCAATTTGCAGAAGGGTTAAAGAAAACAAATCTAATGAAGCTTATAACAGGTGTTCAAAGCAGAAGTATTTTTTTCAATATCATTTTTTTGACAAATGACGCGTGTGTTTGGCATTCCATCAAGGAAAGACTTACGCCTGAACAACGTTTAAAAATCGTTCAAATTCACGTTTTGTAAAGAATGTTAAATTAAAAGCGTACAAAATACAGCTTGTGCAAAAGCTAAAGTAGCTCGACCTTCCTAAGCGACATCGCTTTGCTCCATGGGCTCTTGAAAGTTCCAAGAAGATCCGATGTTTTCGAGCCGAATTTTCTTCAGCGATGAGGCCTTTTCTGCCTCAATGGGTATGTAATCAAGCAAAATTGTCGCATTTGGAACGAAGAGCAAGCTGAGGAGAGTCAAGAGCTGTAACTAAAAACAATTTTTTTTTATGTTATATTTGCGCTAAATGATGATTCATAATTTAGTAGATCATATCATTGTCATTTTTTTAGTCCTTCTTCATTTTATTGTACACATCGGATTTAGCAACTATCTCTCATATATTCCATACCCCCAAAAAACACCCTATATTTAGAAAAAAGACCTTGGCAATTATTGAAGGTATAGTTTTGTAGATTCTAAAGTTACTTTCTGGATATTAAGTGAGCGTAAGGTTTCAATTTGTTCAACTGCACTGACTTTGTGACAGGAATGTGTATTGAATTGAAGAACTAGTCAGCTATGTTAAAGATCTTACATCCCATTCAAAAAATATTTTTTCAAGTACACCCTGAACAGGGCATACTAATATTAAGTTTTCTATGAAGTTTGTAACAATCAAACGGAAACGTCGGAGACCGTATAACATATCTATATATGTATATTGGAATGATCAGTGAGACGAGCTGAGTTAGCCACGTCCATCAATTTGTCTATGCAGAGCTAATCCCTTATATTTGTGACATAAATCTGAAATTGTATACATGTCCTTTATAAACGACTATAGCATACGAAAGCTGCTTTAGATCTCAGACTTAGCCGATCTAAACGGGGTTAGATCTCTCCGTACTTGGAGTCAGACGAAGAGCTCTAGTTGTCCCGAGAAACGAATGTGACCCTTGCGCGGCTTCGTTCTGGTTACTGTAGCAAGTTAGGCCTACTTATCCAGAATAAACCTTGACATATCAAACATATGTCCAGCGTGCAACGAGTCTCCGCATGACACTAGCCACCTCTTTGCATGTTCTATCAACCTTATTCATTTGACACCCTTTTCCCTTTGGTCCGACCACGTCGAAACAGAACGTTTCCTGAGCCTACCGTTGGATGACGTCAATGGCAACTTATTTAATTCGTACCATCCTAACGGGGATTAGATAACCGTTACAAAAACAACAACATAGCTGTCATACAAACTGACCAAGCAAAATCCAGTTCTTGTGTAGGAAACGTTTTCTTTATTTTTTTTGTTCTTTTTTCATTTGTCTCTGAATTTGCGCACTTTTGTACATACATACTATGTACATACCTACCAATATTGTATGGCACATTTGTTTCAGGGCTTCAATTACATCAGCTTTCTAGAACAACTGCCGTTTTCGATAGATTAATGACATATGTGTGTAATTGCCGGAATTGCAGTAATACTGATAGGATTCGTTTAAAATTTTTACATAAACACATTTTATACATGATAATACTAAAACAAGTTCAATAAAAAAAAAAACTCAATCATAAATCAAAGAAAGTGTTGTGGTTTTGTTAAAAACAAATTAAAATTAAAAAAAAAAATTTTTAAGAAAACAAAAATTTTCTAAAAACATGTATATTGTGTGCAAGTCATAAAATTTAAATGCGTTACCTTAAATGCAAGCAATTTCGACAATATCTCTGCCTAAGGTGAGTCCTTCACAGCGGCAGTTTAACTTTGGCCTTTAAGTTTTTAAATGTTTTTAATTATTTAACAAAATCTCAATGAAAATTTTAACGATTTTATGAGTTTGGTTATTTAACTCGCTATATTTGGAAGATGTTTTTCTAATTTTTCTTTTGACTTCAATTTTAATTATTTTCATCGACGATTTTCGTTAATTTCCCATTCGCGTTTTTTTTTTTAAACAATTTTTTTTTGTTTAATTCTTAAGTAATTTATATTTTCTTGTAGTTTTTTATTGTTCTATGGTATTTTCGGTATATTTTTATCTCTTCAAAACCTTCACAAAGTCAAATTGCACCACAAGTTCCTTTCATCAGACACCATTTCCTTTTGAATGAGCTCATTGTCATATTCTTTAATTTCTAGCACTTTTTTGTTGCTTTGACAAAAGTGTTGTCAAATTTATGTTTATTGCAGTTTGTAGGATTGCACAGTTGGTCTTAAAGTTTTAATGGTTTTTGTTGCTTTGTTATAATTTTTAAAATGCTTAATTTGCATACGTTTAGGCTTTATTGTTTCGTTTTTCCTAAAAAGTTTCATGATTTTAATGCTTTAATAATATTTTTCGAAGTTCAAATATTTTTTTAGTAATTGAAATTAATATTTTTAGTATTAATATATGTCACGGTTATCTTAATTTTTAACTAAAATATTTAATATTAATTTTTGTTTTAATTATAATTGTTTTATTTGAAGTGATTCATACTAATATTTATTTATTTCAAGCGATTTCTAATGATTAGTATTATTACTAAGCAAAATTAACACAAGATTGAAATTAAATATAGGGTCTAGCAGCATTAATGCTAGAATTAAATTTACCACCATTTCAAAATCTCTGCACATTATAACATAAAAATGTATATACTATATACTGTGACAAAAAGGCAAAAAAGTGAAGTTCTTGAAAATCGTCTGACAAGTGTTATAGAGACGGCAAGAGAGCTCGACATCCCTCGCGATTCCGTTCGTATAATTTTGGTGGATATTTTGGGTATGAAACGCGTTATTGCTCGACTTGTTTCGATAAACAAGAATTTTTTATTAAAGAGTATCTTAAACAGATCTCTTTGGACATGTTTGATCGTGCAAATTTCGATGCCACATTCATGCAGAACATTACAACTGTCGATGAGACATGGGTTTTGAGTTTGACGCAAACATGTCAACAATCATTGCAACCCGTTTTCAGTCGATTGAAGAGATAAAAGTAAAAAAAAATTGAAGAGATCACAAAAAGTGTTTCGAGGACGGGAAAAATCGTTGGCATAAGTGTATTACAACTAGTGAGGATTAATTTGAAAGTGACAAAATAAATATTGTTGAATAATTATTATTATTTTTTATTTACAATTTCCGGGTGCTTTTTTGACACAAGGCAGCTTTATTATTTACTTTTCATTGTAATTAAGAAATTCATGAAAAATTATAACTTTTTCATACACAAAAATTTTGGTTCACAAATAATTAAGGTTGTGTGATTTTATAATAGTTTTGTCCAAAATTTTTAAAAATTATTCGTATAAAAGTTGATATAAAATTTGCGGTTTTCTAATTTTAATGATCTTACTTTGTTTAAACGTTAGTTAGAGCAAGAAAATTATAATTTTTGAAACAAATATGAATATAATCAAAGCCTGGTTAGGAAATATAAAAAAAAAATATTCTCAAGTAAAAACGTTTTAGTTATGTATATTAACTAAAGAGTTGATTTTAAAATTTTCCAATAGCTCTAGAACTAAATTTATGCCGTTATGTTCATTGACTGCTTTACTTTTTTACGTTGTGCACAGATGGTGGAAATTGTTCTTTTTAATTATTGTAATAAAATTTTGTTTATTCGAAAAAAATATTTTTATGCCCTGCACAGGGTGTATTATTTTAACTTTGCCGAAAAATTTATAACACCCAGAACGAAATAAAAGATTGGACCTGAAAATTTACTGATTAATGCCTTCACTGTGGCATATTTTCTGAAATTCAATCCTTACATAAGGAATTTAAAAGTCTGTTAGGCCTCTCAGGACAAGCAGGATCAAACTTCATTTTTGTCTCTCCAATAACTTTATAGAATATTTTTCTCGCCAAATAGCTGCTCATATGGCGTAACCAGCTATATTGGATCACTATTGCATATAGCTGCCATACAAAGTGAGCGATCAGTATGCTGTGCTTATAAGGAAAACTTTTTTGTTTGATCAGATATCTTCACGGCATTTGAAATGGATTATGGCACAAAGTAAACGTACTATTTGTCAAAAATTGTTTGAGATCGAAGCACTATAGCATATATCTGCCATACAAATTGGCCGATCAAAACTAAATTGTTTTTATTTGTGAAGGGTATTACAGCTTTGGTGTAGGTAAAGTTAACGATTTTTCAATCTTTTGGATTCATTTTGCTTATTTTTTGTGTTGTTTGAAAGTTTTACGTTTTAACTAGTTTTATTGTTATTACATATATTATTATTACTTTATTTTAATAATAACAATATTTTGTTTTTATTTTATTA
Source organism: Bactrocera neohumeralis (assembly GCF_024586455.1). Lineage (NCBI taxonomy): Eukaryota > Metazoa > Arthropoda > Insecta > Diptera > Tephritidae > Bactrocera > Bactrocera neohumeralis. Next base: position 45,113,389 of record NC_065919.1, read on the forward strand.
TAGTTAACTAATATGTTATATAATATATATTTTTTGGAAAATTGTTTAAAATTATTTTTTACTTCTGTGTAACAATATTTGAGTTATTCACACTTCTTTTTCAAACATGCCGCTTAGCAAGGATCGTTGCCTGCCACCAGCTGCACACTTGCTTGCCACCTGCTTTGATAAGTCCACTTGCCAAGCTTTAAGTGACAGTGCATTTCACCAAAATGTTTGAGAAAATGTTCTGATGGACTGTCAAAAAATCAAATCACACATTTGTGTGTGCACAACAACAAACGCGGAAAACTGTTTTCATTGCTTTTTGCCGCTCCAACGAAACAAACACACGGACGAGCAAACAAACAAAGAATATAAATACAAAAACAACAAAATTCAACCAATAAGTTTTGTTTGTTTGTAATGTGTTTTAAATTAAATAAAATTAACAAAAAAGTAATAACAAATATTAAAATGTGCAGTTCTTTTCGATTCTTCCGTTTTAAATTCGCGTGCCACACAACGTTGCGGTTGCAGTTGTTTTTCGCGAGTGTTCGTTGCAAATGCCGCAGCTTGTGCTGAAAGTCTCTAACTTGAATTAGATACTTTCAGCGGCGTGCACAATAAAAAATCGCAAACGATAACAATACAAAAACAACAACAACAACAATGCACAGGCCAAGCAGCAACCAACGAAAAGTGCCTAAGAAAAATTCTACAACAAAAACGAACTAAACAAACCAAACACGCCAGCGATGGTGCGCGCAAAGTGTTGGCTGCCGCTGCCACTACCCAGCGTGTTGGTGCAGGCAAGGCGGGGGCACGGTCGGCTGGCTACTAACTGGCAGGCGCAAGCACAAGTGGCAATGTTTTGCTGTTATGATTGCTGTTAGAGTATTCTTTGCATTGCTGCGTGTTGTTGTCATTGTTGTTGCTGCTGCAGTTGTTGTTGTTATTGCGATTGTTAGCTTAGCGCGCAGTGCAATTGAAATTTCCACCACACACACACTCACACACAGGCGGCGAGCGGGCGCATGAGTGCAAGATGCTGACTCTTGCTGTTGTTGTTGTTGCAGCTGCCACTGGTTGGGTGAACGGGCGAGCGGCAGTTGGTTGCAGCGTTGCAGAGATGCAGCTGCAGCAACATTAGAATAGGCTTAGATATTCTGGTTCTGCTGGAGTTTTGCCAGCAAGTTGTTGCCTATGTTTGTGTGCGCAGGCTTGTTGTTGGTGTTTTTTTTGTTGTTGTAGTTTTTGCTCTTATATGCAGTTGCTTTACTCGCGAATTCTTGTTTCTCATCGCCGATCGTTTGCAGAATGCACAACGCACGAAGCATTGTTGTTACTTTTAGTTGTTGTTGTTGTTGTTTTTACCGCTGTTATTCTCTCGATGTACGGTCTAGTAGTCTCCAGCAGCATTACTATGTACTTAGAATGTTGTTGAAGCACATGTTTGGCGGATGGATAGTGATTTCAAGGCATATATACATAAGTACATGTATGGAGAAAGTGTAGATGGGGCCCTGAAAGAGCGTTAGACTAGCTGCTGAGGAGACCATGGACCGTCTCCTTAGAACTATACAAGAAAATAGCTCAATGCATTTTAAAATTTGTGTTGGAGAGAAATTTAGAGTGCGCTCACTTCGGCGATCGCTATGGTAGCTCAATAGATCTCTCTCGTACACACGAGCAGCCGATTGGAGCTTCTCCATACTAACGCTGATCCTTAGCGCCTGCAAAGCTCAGTGAAGTTTGGGTTTCAATGCTACGTAACGGCAATTATTTTATGCTCCACAACTACGTACATGTAAGTATGTATGTACATATGTATGTATGTATCATAATACATGTTAACATATAGTATGTTTGCCCATTTCTAAGTACCGGACAGCTGCTAAAAGTTAAGTTCTCTGAAAGTTGCTTAGAAAAAACCAAACGCGCAGCTCCATATGATTACAGATGATCACATCGCTGGCTACGCGCTGTCTTCGCCGTAAGCTCCGTTATCTGAGCACATCAAATGACAGTTACAATAACGACAATTACAAAAGGCAGAATGAACAAATCGGCACACAGCCGAAACTCAATTGCAGGACACCACTAAACAAAGACTTTACCAAAACATATGTAAGCACAGAAAACAATATGGGCATGACACACAAAAGCGCAGAGAGATACAATGGCGATCAGAAAGGGTAGAAAATAAACAATGGGAAAAAGCTTAATAAGATGACAAGTAAAAAGAAGGATAAGCTTGCTTATAAAGAACAAAGTACAAAGAGACTTCAGCAAAAGGGGAAAGGAAAACACTTACATCCCTTCCTTATGAGGACATTTTTAATTGAGTGAGGATTTCCCTAAGGGTGTTGGAAAAGATTGTATCAGCAAAAAACAGCTAAAGAAACCAAGTAGCTGAGAAATTGTATGAAATTAAATAATTCCTATGAGATAATAAAGACCTGGAGCCAATTGCAGGGAATAGCCTCGAACTACTAAGCACAACATCTAAGTTACTTCCAAAATATAAGAATAGGAAAAAATGTATTTTGCTAAGTTGTTAAGGCCGTACTTAATTACTATACCAAATATGAGCGCCATCTGTCAACCAGTTTATTTTTACAATAGATAAAAATATCGAACAAAGTATTTGTCTCAAATTTTGTATTTCTAACCAAATTTCGTGTGTGGAATCGTTCTAAATGTTGGAAAAGGCTTACGGTCATTCAGTTTTATCAAAAACACAAGCTTACAAGTGATAAAAAGCCTTCAAAGACGGTTGAGAGATCGTTGAAAGCAAAATAGTCGAGCTCGACATCTCTCGCGAGTCCGTCCGAATGATTTTGGTGGGTATTTTGAGTACACGTTATTGCTCGACCAGTCCCGATAAAGCTGAATTTATCTTAAAAAGAGTACGTTAACATATACCTGTCAATAATTATTGGAATGGAGGGGAAGTAAACGAGACGAACCAAAAAAAACCACGCCAAAGCCACTCCAAAATGAATTTGTTCAGGAAGGACAGACGGTCAATAGGGAGTTCTATTTGGCCGTATAGAGCCGATTGTGTAAGAACGTCAGTCGAAAACGTCCGGAATGTGGAAGAACAATCCATGGATTTTACACGATGATAATGCACCATCGCATCGAGCCATGAGTGTGACCGAATTTAAAGCCAAAAACGCAATGAACACCATTCATTAGCCATTGTATTTACTAGATTTGAATCCGTATGGTTTTTACTTGTTCCCCAAACTGATATTGCCACCCCGTGAAACCCGTTTCAAGAGATCGAAGAGATAAAACAGAATTCGCTGAGATAGCTGAAGGACATCCCAAAAAGTGCTTATGGAAAGTGTTGGTATAAGTGTATTAGATCTGCTGGGAAGTATTTTGAAGGCAAGAAATAAAAAACAAATTATTTACAATTTCCGTGTCCTTTTTTGTCACAAGGTATGTATATCGACGTTATAGGTTTTTCAAAGATGTAATCTTTAGGTAGGGAAAACAATCAGTATTGACCGTTGTGAGAGAGAATTGCTTCTTTTAATTCTAAATCCTTTCAGAGAAGATTTTGGAGCATTCCATCATTGATGAATTAAAATTTGATGGAACATTTCCATAAATTTAGTCTTGAAGTCAACCCAGTTACAAATATTTACGGCATCAATTTAGTTTTCCAAAGAGTAATTGGGCGCGTATGAGATCTTAGTAGTCAGTATCAGAGATGATAATTGCTTAGATAATATGATTTGCCGAGTTTCGAACGGTGACCTACCGTCGGTGAGTGGCGGATTCAGAGTGGGAAAATGGGGGAAAGGATCGATCGATCTGCAAAGGCATCCAATATGATAGATACGCTGCATGTAACGTTCTGAAATCGAAGACAAAAAGCTCAGGAATGTTTTCAACCCACTTATTCAGACACGAAAAAAAGGCGGCAGAACTTAAAGTTAACGAAGAAAAACTAAGAATCTCTGGCCGACAAACAAAACTCGAAAATTTCTACGTGAGAAATTGCGAAAAAACTTCAGGGTCTCAGTGTACATTCATCTGTTGGGTACAATCGGCGAAGATTTGAAGACGCGCTTTTCTAGAGAAGTATTGGATGGATTTCAAGTGAGTTTGCTTCTTCTAGAAAAAGTATTTGCTTTGAAAACCAAAGGAATGGAAAATTTTATTGGCTGCTTGATAGATAGATTCAAAAGCCTTTTGGATAATGACAACGTCGTGCGACGATTAACTAGCGCCTGGCAGTGCCATTGGGGACAGAACTAAAGTCAAAAGACAACAAGTTACCGACTATTGCATTGGAAACGTTGAAGAACTGCAATGTAGACCTATAGTTTTCTTTAAAATATGAGGGTATTTTCTCAAATGTATGAGGAAGAGAAATATTATTAAGCTGTCATATATGTTTTGGTTTTTAGTACGTACTCTCCGGGAGATAACTAAAATATTTTACAAATACTTCGAAGCTGGTGTGGAGAGAAATTTTTCTGATTTATGTTTAAGTTTCAATTATTTTTAAAACTAATCAGTAGTTAGATGAATTATCCATAAAAAATGTGAAAGACCTAAATTACTACAATGACTAACAAGTCAGTATTAAAGTTAGTTGGAAATTTGGGCTTATGGCATAACGTACATAAATGACTTGAAGAACTCTGAAACTATTATCCTTTTCCTGCACTTTCCAAGAATTAACAATTTTAAACTTACTTAAGAATATATAAACTTTTTTAGCGGATGTTGTTCTAATATAAGAAAGACACTGTTATATATATAGAGAAATATATACATGCATATCTTAGTTAAATTAAGCTTTGAAAATGATAATAATTTCTACCGGATAAAATTAGCTAAGAAGAAATAAAAGAAGTGTTAATGCTTTGTTATTGATTTTGTTTTCTCCAAAAAACGCTCAGTTCAGCTAAACAAACAAAAGAAACATCGTGTTTATTATGTGAGAGGTTCTCCTCAATGCTGCTGATTCTAGCGCTCAACATCAGCGATCTACCAGCATACTAACTACTTGTTGCGGAGCGAGCAAATCGAACAAACACTACGAAAGCGAGCAACCGAATTGACGGCCGCGGTAATTGGCAAGGTCGTTTGTCGTAATGCTTCGCAAAAAGTGCGCGCTGAGCGCGTGAAGCTTTGCTTTTACGCTTATTGCCCACACTCTTCGCTGTGAGTGCGAGTGCGCGTACGTTGCTCATTCTCTGTTTCGTAGTAGATTGCTCTGAGAAGTACACAAATGTACGCATCAATTTTTATGAGTGTGTATGCGAAGAGTAAAATATAAAAAAGAGTGCATTAGTACAAGATTAGTTAAGAGTGTAAGAATTATTTTTGGCGCTCTTTATACAGTGGGCAACAAACGTGGAAATTGTAATAAATTCTTTGTTAATTAATTCGTTGTTAAAAAATAAAAAATATTCTCTGTATTTGTTCGCCTTTTTTGTAAATGCTTGATAGTCCTCCTTAAATTTAAGATCACATTTCTCTAATAGGAAAGAAGAATTTTTTTTTTACCACCTTTGAACAACTTCACAGCGGCTTATGAACTACCAGCTGAGTCTTTCAATTGCGGTGACGAAGCTTAGGTATCCGCCTAACTTACATAAAAATACTCCCACAATTCAGTGTTACTGGGTTATGTCATACCTTACGATTGGTAATATGTCAAGAAATTTTAGCCTTTCCACTAATATTGGACTCAATGATAAATACAAGTGGCGTTCCAAATTAAACAGTACTTTATAAAAAACCAGAACAAATGGTTTTTCCAATCAATTTATTTTATTCAAAATTATTTCATTTCATTTCATTCTCCTTCTGCTTCAATACAGCTTTTTGCACGGTCCAAAAGCATGTCGAACGAGTGTTTTAGCTCGTTGGCCGGTATGGCCGCCAGTATGCCGGTGCAAGCCTTTTGAATGGCCTCTGCGTCTGCATAACGCTTTTCATTCATGAGCAAATGCATTTTTCCGAAAACGAAAAAGTCGCACGGTGCCATATCAGGTGAATACAAGGAGTCAAAATAATCAGTCACAATCGGTCCTTCGAATGTTGGATTTTGAGCAATTTTGGGTCGTCAGTCAATTTGTGCGGAACAAACCGTGCACACACCTTTCGTAAGCCCAAATGTTCGGTCAAAATGCGAAAATTCGATGTTTTGGAGATGTTCAATTCCTTTTCCATGAATTTCCATAATGATTTCGTCTGATTTTTATGATGAATTCACCCACAGTTTCGATGGAATTTCCGGTGATCACGGATTTTGATTGGCCCACAAGTTGATCGTTATTTATGCCCTCACGTCCACTTTGAAAACGTTGAAACCACTCGTGCACTCTGCTACGGCATAGGCAATCATCGCCATAAACTTGTTTCATCAATTGAAACGTTTCGGTAAAAGTTTTGCCAATTTTAAAACAAAATTTAATATTGGCTCTTTGTTCGAAGCTCATTTTCGCACCGATAACACAAACATACTGACACTTAAAACGCAATAACTTCACTTTCAATCAATGAAATGTTGTGAAATTCTCACCTGACAATCGATAAAGATAGCAGATTCGACATATAGAATGCGGGACCAGGGGGCGTCAGATTCAAAAAGTCCTGTTTACTTTGGAACACACCTTGCATAACTCTTCTTCAAAACCACTTCTACTATTTTGCCAATTTTTTTTAAATATGATAGAGATTGGCCTCTTGTTCTATCGTTAAAATTTTCGTAAAACTATTACTCATGAACCAACAATATTATTTATACTAAGTGTTTGGCCAATTTTTCAACACTAACTTCAAGATTAATATTCTTTAAGGAGCAAACCGCAGTCACTGCGAGACAGGGAGGATTATTTTCGATATAACACTAGAATTAGTGCATCGGTTTAAGAAAAGTCTAAATGCTTTATGTTTCTCTTTTGCTAGACTAGTACCAAAAAACCTAAATCTTTTAGAAAATCGACGCCGAAGTGGATTTGTGGCGAAAGCTGATAACCCTACATGTATTAAACGCAAAATTACTGTGGGTTTCTGAACATGACGTCGAAACTGATCAACATACTAGCGAATGGCGATCCACACCAGAGCCAAGATTAAAGCAAAAAAACAAAAAAAATTGGTGGACTGAAAGCCATCGCAGACGAGGCTTAATACTATGAGCAAAAACTTTGTTCATAATTTTAAAACTCTTAATTTATTATTCAAAATCTATGTTGTCGTAAATCCCATTAACCCCAATACACTAGTGCCGGCATTTTTTCCAGTCTTGGAAACAGTTGTTAAAGTCAACTTCCGGAATAGCCTTCAATGCGCGTAGCGATTAACGTTTAATGTCTTTAATTGATTCAAAACGGTTTCCCCAGAGACTGGATTCCTAAAAAAGCACGGGTCTGAACACTCGGAAATCCTCATTTACTTTGACTTTCTGCCGGATTACCTGGATCATAGAGACGCCAAACCGAACTCTAGCGGTAGAATGGCAGTGGATGCTTGGTCAGAGTTGGGACACAATCGGTACATGCGCTGTTGCAAAAACGTTTTAATCAAAAATCGATCGCACGAGATCTAGTAATCTCTTTGTCCTCAGTAAGGCTGGCCTCTCTCTAGTAGTGGTGCTCTTAACAGTATTGGCATTCTCGCAGTACGGCTGGGAATTCTACAAAGACGCCATCTGCAGAAACTGTATGGAAGAAAATGAGGTGGAAACAACTCAAACTTCACATAACACTTAAATAATATTCCTTGCTGACAGTGTGGCCGGTCGGAAGAAATTCAGAGTGCACCATACCTCCATAATCGATCCCAAATGATCTCTCAAAATGGTTTTCGCTGATCCTTCCTATATTCCAACGATGCCAGTAAGATCTCTGACTGTTAATCGTTGATTCTCAAGCACCAATTCTTTTATATTATGGACGTGTTGATCATCAGTTGATGTTGATAATTTGTACCAATCAAAAACATTTGCTCACGACAAACAAAGGTCTCCGAAGGCCATTTCTAACATTCTGAACGTTTCGGCACCAGAAATTTGATTCCGCATACAAAATGAAAAGGAACTTCTTTGTTGAATAATTTCACTCATCGTATATGTAAGTCTCCGAATGTACTTTATGTACTTCAGAAAGACAGGCGTATATTAAGCACACGTGATTATTTTGATGAGACATTTGACACAGATGTCACTTTCAGTCATAACAACGTAGAAAAAAAATATTTTCGACGCGAAATTTAAATTAAAAAGTCTTACTATTACTTGCCCACAGATTATGGAAAAGTTATTTAAACTGGTATTGGCTAAGGAGAATATTTTGAAGGCGTAATACGCATTTTTATAAAAATATGGAAAATGTTTATCAGTCCGGGTCAAATTTGATCTGATGGACTTAGAGTCCGAAACTCATTTGATTAATACTTCCTTCCATAACCCTGTAGAAGAATATGAGTTGGTGGTTTTCAGAAATATTATAACCAATCCTCGCCTACATATTTTCGTAACCAATGTTTTATTTTATGTAATACATTTTTAACGTAAGTGAAAACGATCTTAGACCAACAGTCCTACAAAACACTTGCATTTTACATTTGGATTTTTGAAAATATAAAGTAACATATGTATTTCATCACAACTCTGGTTACAAATTTTATGGTCATCAGTTGAGCTATTTTTAGGTGCTTCTGTTGCGTACACCTTTTCAACAACTTTTAATACATATATACATATTTAGATTTTTAATTTATTTCCCCTATGACAAGCATAAACATACGTGTATTTGTATATGATACATGTGCTTACATATGTAGGAAAATATTCGCCATCTGCTTAACGGTGATTCGCCGTTATTACAAAAGAACTCTCGAACCATACGTTAGATTTTAGGTTTTAGTGTCAGTGTAAACATTTCGTTTGGCCCAATTTTGATGAGCAAATCATTGTGGTATATAAACTACAATATATCCTATAGGCAACAATAGCAACAACATGCCCATAAATTCTATAATAGGTACAACAACATTGTTGCAAAAAAATAAAAGCGGAAAAACCATTCAAGAAAGCAATTTCGTATTGAAGGCGGCCAAATGAAAATGTAAGTTTGTATATTTGCTTAAGATTTTGCGTAGGTAAACAGACATGTGCCATAAGTTGGCGTAATATTCATCGATTCATCGAACACATACATACACATACACATATATTTATGTATGTTCTCCAGTGTTGATGCTGGATGAGTACACGCGTAATGGGCTTTTGGGCGTAAGTGGTATTGAGGGGAATTGGGTGAGGGAACTGCGTATGGATGGTCGGAAAGAAAGAAACCATATTGTCTGCCGTGGATTTGGTGACCCTGTAGGGAAATAAAATACCTCTAAGTTGAAAATCATACTTAAGCCGCTCCGCTTCTTAGAATTCATAATGATGACCTCACTTTTCCACATTATAAACGCATGTTTGTGCAAAAATCATCGCTAACTCTTTAGTTAGTCTTTCGGTTAGCATGAATATTTTATGAAAATCTACAAATTCTTTAATTTTCCTTAGCAAGTGTCATAGATGCCAGTCGTAACAGTTGCTTTAACATAAAAAATAGAGCTAATAATTAATTTAACTAATGTAACAACATTAATAAATATCCAATAATTAATTAATTAGTACTTAAAGTCTGTCCATTAAAGGAGTAGTTCTTCACTGTGTTCAGGTTTAAGACAGTACACAGTACAAGTACAAGTACATGTTGAAGACAGGAGTGTGATCGCCAAAAAAAATAAGTGATTTTTGGAAAGAATATTGCTTTACGAAATGTTTAAAAATTTTCAGAAAATATTCATTCACAATATTTAGTAGTAAAGAATTTCAAAAAATTTATAATAGACCTCTAGTTATTCTATTTTCGAAGCTACTAAAAACAGCATAACACCAAGAGATGGTGAACCCGATTCCCCTATTGATGACGATGGTGCGCATGTTCCACTGCAAGACAATGAAGCCGTTCGTATAGTAATTACCCGCCAGAAGAAAAGCGGCGGGGCTGGTGGATTGCCGGCCGAGCTATGCAAATACAGCGGCGAAGAACTGATAAGGATAAGCTTCTTTAAAGAATATGGTTTGAACGATTAGAATTTAAGTGTGCTTTACCCACACCACAAAATATTGGTCGAGTCCGGCCGTCATGTAAGCACTGTTTGGGTTTTTCAAGATTTGAAACCATTTAAAGAAGGCCGGATACAAACCTAAGCTCGATGTGTGGGATAATTATCCATAGGAAATGAAATGAATCGAAATTCCAACTGCGAATCACTGCAACAAATTGGTGCATTTGTTAAGCGAATGGGTACTTGTGATAATAAGTGGATCAGCACCGAAAACGTCAAGCGCGTCGCATCGCGGCCAATATTAACGGTCAGAAATGTTTTTCTATTTGTTTGGTGGGTTTAGCAGGTTCCTAGTTCCTCTCATAGTAAATGATATCCTGCTGTCAAACTCTTATTTCGGATCGGCACCGTCAACATTTCGATCGTCTGAAGAAAACAATCATCCAGACTCGGTTAGCTTTGCCCAATAGGAAAGAAATAGTGTTTCTCTGGATAACTACACACATCGGAACTCGACTCACTAAAAAACTGGTTTAGCAGTTTCTTATGCATCCAACTTATAATCTGTACCTGGCATCAAGTGATCACTACCCGTTCCTATGTAAGATAATGACTTTGCTTGTGAAAATCGACTATTGCAATTTATTGTGGTGGAGACGATGGTTTCTATGAAATTGGCATCATAAAACAACCATCCAAATGACAAGTTATTGAACAAATCATTGTATATTTGACCCAAACCGGATCCATTAACCATCTATAATATAAAAATGAATCGCAAAAAATATCTTGCCCAATTTGGCCAATTCTTTTTTTTTAAATGTGCGTTGAAGTTCGAAGATGGTTTTTACGGCGAGAAAAATTCGAATAACTGCCGGAAAACCCCTAAAAACAGCCCTTTTCTTGAATGTTTGTTTGTTAGTAAGGCTAAGGCTCGAGAACGGCTGCACCAACCTTGAAGAAATTTTTAGAGGTTGTTCGTTCTGGACTGGGGAACGTGTAGAAATTGGAAAATTTGACAATTCCAAAAAGTAACTTTTTTCCATAAAATTTAAAAAAAAATTTTTTTTTTGTTTTGTTTTTTAATATTTTGATTTGTTAATTTTTTTTACACAAAGTAATCAATTACAGATTAAAATTTGTTAGGAAGCCACAAAGAGGTCGCGCTAATATTCGTTTCTTATTTTGATGGTGGATGGTGGTTACACCAGATCAAATTGATGAAATCATTTCTGCGGAAATTCCTGACCCAGAGATATATCCAAAATTATACGAAGTGATGAAAACCACTATGATTCATGGACCTTGCGGACACCACAATCCCACTTCGGTTTGTATGTCTGACAATAAATGCACGAAACACTATCCACGTGCTCTTCTTTCGGAAACACAAACTGGAAATGATGTACTACTGTGCCCAAATTTGAATTTAAACTGCGCGCGTCGAAGGATTTGGAGAATTATTTTTTTTTAGGTTGATAGTACTGTCAGTCACATTTATGTATGTCAAATTTCATGTCAAAATATTCATTAGTGTTTGAGATACGTGTCGTTTTGTGAGCTGCTAAAAGCGAGTTTTTCGTTTTTTGCGATGTCGAAATTTGTTGAGCAAAGAATTTGCATTAAATTTTGTTTATGGAATCAATTTTCTGTTGCGGATACGTTGAGGATGGTGCAGAAAGCATTTGGTGATGAGGCTATGTCTAAAAAAAATGTTTACAAGCGGTAGTGAGTTCCAAGCCGGCCGTGAACGTGTCGAAGACGAAGAGTGTCCAGGGCGACCATCAACCTCAACCGACGAAGCTCACGTTCAACAAATCAAAGATTTCGTGTTGAAAAACCGTCGATTAACAATTAGAGACCTTGCTGATGAAGTTGGCATATCGAAAGGCTCAGCCAATACCATTTTGAAGGATGTTTTGGGCCTCAAGCGCGTCAAATCTCGACTGGTACCGAAAACATTGAATTTTTGGAAAAAAGGCGTCGCGTTGAAGTGTGTGAAACGATGCTTTCCGACTACCAGGGAGTCATGAAATGCATTATAACTGGCGATGAGACTTGGATCTATGCTTACGACTCCGAAACAACCGAACAATCGAGCGAATATCGTGCCAAAAGAGAGCCGAGACCAAAAAAATCGCGCCAAAGTCGCTCAAAAATCAAGGTCATGTTGACTGTTTTCTTCGATTATCGTGGTGTTGTCCATTATGAATTCCTTCCAACCAGTCAAACAGTCAACAAGGAATATTATTTGAACGTTATGCGTCGTTTGCGTAACGGTATCCGACTAAAAAGGCCGGAATTGTGGAAAGTTTTTACACCACGATAATGCACCATCCCATACTGCCCTCGTAATTCGTGATCATTTCGACAAAAACTCAACCCAGATCGTTCCGCAACCACCGTATTCACCGGATCTGGCGCCGTGCGACTTCTGGCTGCTCACCAAGCTCAAAAGACCGCTCCGGGGACACCGTTTACGATAGAGGAGATTCAAGCCGCAGCGATAACGGAACTGCGGGCCATCCCGGAAAGTGACTACAACCAGTGTTTCGAAGATTGGAAAATCCGTTGGCATAAGTGCATTGCATCGGGAGGGGATTATTTTGAAGGGGATGAAATTGATTTGGAAGAATAAATAAAGAATTTTCAAAATAAATACAATGTCACCTTATTTTTTGCGCGCAGTAGTATATCTACTCTATCGGCGTAGCTCACCAGACGACAATGGCAGAACATTTAGCATTCAACTAGAGGAGTGAATATCGAAGTCGACAACACATGTATCGTACCTATTCGCCTACCTATACTTTTTTCTCAACTTGCGTCAGTAATCCGTTTGCGAGAACATTGCTCTATTCTGGTATGCCTTGGTATTATACATGGAATGCATCGTCGAAGAAATAGTTATGCAGAAAACAAGGCCAACCAGAAGATTGACATCCAGGTGTGTTCTCAACTAAAGCCTTAGGACGAATTTACACAGTCCACCCGAAAAACGACTGTTGCTATTGATAAATGTACATTCAATTTCATTTGAGTCATTGCGTACTGCGAATGGTACGGTGTGTGCAACTTTTTGAGAAGCATGCCAGCAATTACAATTGCTGCAACATGATGATCCATGGAATCAAACGATGGACGATGCGATAGCTACTTCGCATGACACTGAAGCTCGTAAACTTTTTGCGATGATCATTTCGACATATCAGCCTTCAAATCCGCGTAAATTACGGGATACGAACGAAAATTACATTGTCGAAGACATTTTACATGGTATTCAATAAGAATTGGAAATAGGCAAACTCCAGTTGATACTTCCAGTTTGATATCAATTCCACCTGCCTTTTGTCAATTCACAATATGAACTCATCACGAATGTTTATGCCAAGATTGGCCAAATTATCGTAACTACGATTGCTTAGTGCTCGCGCAATTTTAGCTGCCAAAAATACGAAGCCGTGAATTATCCAGTGGAATTTCTAAAATCTTTGGAGAGGCTTGGTATGCCGCAGCATTATTTGCGTCACAAAGTTGGACCTGTCATTATTATGTTTCGCAATCTTTATGCGCCGAAATTTTGTAATGGAACCCTACTGATTGTGTCAAATAAAAGGGGCAGAATGTTTAATTCTACGCATTCCTTTGCATTGCGATGACAATCAACAGGACACAAGGATAGTCGCTAGAAGTGTGTGGCATAAATCTGGAAATGCCATGTTTTTCACACGGACAGTTATATAGTACGTGGCATGTTCACGAGTTGGAAAACCTTCCTCTCTGTACATTTACGCACCGGAAAAAAATCAAAAAATGTTGATTATGTTACATTGAAAAAATTTAGAAAAACCGAAAATAAATGATGTTTAACACAACGTAAATACAACTTTCTTTTCATTTCAAAACACATAATTTCACGCAGCACAACGCCTGCGGGGTCAGCTAGTCCTAAAGAAAACCCTCAATTTAATGAAAAATAATTAATTTTCTGTCATTAGAGCTTATAATATTAAATCTTTTGTTGGATTAGGTACTAAAGATAGTTAATATAAGGATATGTAATCTTAATAAACTTTGATTGAATAAGCATATTAGAGAAAGTGAAATTATGAAATCAGAAGTTTAAGTTAGGTTTTCTCCATTTCCAAAATTGACAGCTAAGAGAGTGGACAGGACAAATATACCGAAATCAACGAAATATTAATTTTTCAAAGTATTTGCAAACCTTCTATACATACACAAGCATGTATTGGTACGTACATGTGTGCATTTGGTTATGCCAAAAAGAAACTCGTTACATAAATTTACCGAAAACAATAAAAAAAGCGTCAAATCTTACTCCAAGCTCAAGGTTATTCTCAAATATTCATGAGATGCAAAGCAGTGCGGCGCTGCAATAATGTCCAGTTCATTGCCAACTCTACTTTTTGACTGGTGCCGAGTAATTTACATAAAATAGAATTGTCTGTGTCAGCATTGAAAGTTGACAACGAATGCATACTTCCGGATTTACTAGTTTTTCTTTCGAAGCTTTTGGTCTCCCCCCACCGCCGGGCGTATCTTTGAACAAACCATTCTCAGTGGAGTCAATATAATTGCTAATTTGCACACAAAATCTGTTGATAAAACTATTCAAATTAGCGGTGATTGCAGGCAGGTGAGACCCGACACCAACTTGCACCACTTCGCGCTGCCGATGAACAATCGAAGAAATAAATTACAGATGAGAAATCGAAAAAACAACAACAATAGAAACATCTAGTATAAACTGATGAATAAATGTGCGAATTTTTGAGTTTGCAAACACATACATAATAGTACATACACGTAGCTATAGACACATACACACGCAGCTGTGTGGCTATAAACATATGCGGATGCTCTTCACCCTAAAAATGGCAATCTGCGCACATAAAAATGCAAAGCGAAAGCATTAAATCTCCGCTTAATTAGAAATTCGCGAAAAATTCGCAAAGTTTTTAGTTGGGCAACAACAACAATTATTTCGAATAAAATCACGAATAAGTATTATAAAATTGGCAAACATATTTATCTGCTTTTGGTGACTTGTCAAGGGCACCGTCGGAGTGCTACAAATCTTTTGCATTTAAGCTTTTGACTTTTAGAGTTCAATTTAGTTTAAATGTTGTTCGCTATTACTTTTATGCTTTTTACGAATATCCACTGTTTGATAGATATGCTAATGGGAATATACGTATGTTTGTCTGTGTGTACATATTTACAATACACAAGTATGCGAACTAAGATATCTTTAACTTGAGAAAAATTATAATACAGTTCCTTTTATATATCCACCACTGTCATAAAAAACAATGGCGAGTTTGAACTGTAGCCACAGTAAATTACAGTAGCCTTTACGTGTTTGAATATTTATCTTAATTGCAGTGAGCTTGCTCAGTTCACTATTACTAGCCTTAAAAACTTCATGGCGGTCCGTTTTCCAGTGCTTCAATGAACCTTCTGCAGATCTATTTAGTAGACCTTATTCATGCTGTAATCACAGGTATTCAATTCCACCACCGAAGTTGTATTTCCCTAACATTAATGATTTTAGTTTCTGGGGCCTCTATTGATATTAGTAAAACGTAACGGGTGATCCCTTTAGAGGTATTTTTTTAAGTAGTCCTTTATTGACGAATCACGCGTGAGTCGTGTCAAACTGTCATGTTATTTTTGTTCAGTTTTGTTTGGCGCTTCATCATGGAAAGAGACCTATCATTCATAATTGGATAATATTCGACTGAATAAACTACGTAGCTGAGAGTGTACACGAATGCCGTGAAGAGTCGATTCGTCGCCGTTCGAAGCAACTCGAACTGACGTATGAAACGACTTGGCACATTTTACGTCGAAATCTTAAAAAGAACTGAAGCCGCTCGACCTTCCCAATCGAAATTGCTTCACTCTATGGACTCCTGAAAAGTCCCAAGAGGATACGATGTTTTCGAGCCAAATTTTGTTCAGCGATGAGGCCCATTTTTGGCTCAATGGGTATGTAAACAGGCAAAATTGCCGCATTTGGTACGAAGAGTAACCTCAAGAGATTCAATTTGTCATTTTATCCACAAAAAAGGGTTTGGTGTGATTTGTGGGCCGATAGAATCATCGGTTCATATTTCTTTAAAAACGATGCCGGTGAGAATGTAATTGTCGATGGCGACCATTATCGTGCCATCTCGGCGGTAATTGGTTTCAACAAGACGGCGCCTTTTCCCACGCATCGCATCTACCAATGGATTTATTGAGAGGACACTTTGGCCGATCGATTGGCCATCAAGATCGTGTGATATCACACCGTTAGACTTTTTCCTCTGGAGAAATGTAAAGTCTAAACTATATATGAAGACAATTCCACTTCGAACAAAACATCACTCGTGTCATTCACCAGATACCAGTCGAAATGCTCGACCGATTCATCGGGAAATGGACTCAACGGATGAACCATCTGAGACGTACCCGTGGCCAACATTTGAAAGAGTTAATCTTCAAAAAATAAATGCCAAAGATTGTTCTTTATAAAGATAATAAACATTTCCAATTAAATTTGAAGTTTGTGTATTTTTTCTTTAAAAAATTAGGGAACCTCAAAATGGATCACTCTTTATATTGTATAAGGTGGGATAATCATTTTCGGAAAAAAGTGTTAGGACGAGATATGAATGAATTCTGAGCTTGATTTTTGATTTTTACCAGAGTTGTCATACTTCGAGAGCAAATCTCTTTAAGATAATTATATAGCTGCCCTCGAGCGCACTACTATTCAAGCCTATATTTCCAATAGCAGTACTGGGATCGAAATGAGAATGTAGAAGAATATTCAAAAGATTTAAGGGGTATTCTACTCTAGAATTTTGAAAAATTCAATTTTTTTTTTCATATATTTAAGGTTTAGACCCTTAAGAACATATCCTCCAAAGGATTTTTAAAAATTAAAATTATTTTAAGAGCTACAGTTACTTTAGTGACGCAGTACCTAGCCCGGTTCGGCCGTATCTAATTTTTTAAACGCGTTTTTCTCGAAACTACTTTTTTCCACACGGTACCGGCATTATCTCAAGTTCTATAAAACCGATTTACTTGAAACTTTGTGTGAACCTTCTTTAAATAATCCCTTATCGTTCCTATAAGCATCGTATCAAAATTTTTGTTTTTAATATTTTAAAAAAATTCGGGAATTTCAAAAAAAAGCGTAAAAAATTATTTTTATTTTCAGGCAGTCGCCATTTAAAAAAAAAAAAATTTTCGTGTTCCCTGAGGTAGGGACTACTATAACAGCATCCTTACTGATTAAGAATTTCTTTTGATTTTTTTTTCAGACCACCAGGAGAGTCAGGATCAATGTCACCAGGATGCACCATTTTTTTTACACCTGTCTCTCCCCCCTCTAATTATTTTAATTTTTAAGATTTTTTTGTAAAATTTTTTTCTGTATTCTTAAGATATGAATAAAAACACCATAAAAAATTGGATAGTGAAAATATTAATTGCCTTTTTTTTTTAAAAATTACCTGAAATTCAGGTAATAGAATTAAATAAGATATTATATGAAACCCACTTAACCCCTTAGAAGCCTGCTGAGTTCAAGATTGCTACAGAATAACAAGGAATAACAATAAAGCTTTTACTTGATAAAAAT
The DNA here is from genome assembly GCF_024586455.1 of Bactrocera neohumeralis. Lineage (NCBI taxonomy): Eukaryota > Metazoa > Arthropoda > Insecta > Diptera > Tephritidae > Bactrocera > Bactrocera neohumeralis. The sequence continues at coordinate 45,131,135 of NC_065919.1, forward strand.
CTTGAGAAATTGCCAAAATTATGTTAATATACGGAAGTTCTACATGAAAATTCACTCGAATAATATCTTATGGGCAATATCTTATCGTTTTAACAGCTTACATAGTATATATTGCTGCATGGTAGCTTGACGTTGTTATTCCTGAACTTAAAGCAAATTGCTTCCTCCTCCGAATAAAAACTCCCTGGTTTAGATCTTAAAATTCTTTGAGTTGTTACATTAAACCATTGTTCTGTGGTAAAATTTATTATAGAGCACAAAAGTAAAAAGATTGAACCTAGTGATTTTCTTCTTAGCTTCAACGACAGTTTGAAGTCTTTAATCAAAAACCAAAGCAACAAGGAAATGTCCAGGTAAGTAATTATCGCTCTAAAGGTAAGTATGTGCAATTTCTGAATTATGTGCTTACATATATGCATGTACACTATGCCTGATCTCTTCATTTACATAGGTACATACATATGCATACTAACATACAGCACATTATAGTAAATACCCTTCAAATTAGTACTGCATTTAGAAATAGAACGAATTGTATAATTAAATACTAATGTCGAATGATTATCAGCTTTCAGTCATAATTCGAATTAATGCATTTAGAAATTAAATTCGTATACATACTTACAGTAAGTTAGAAAAGTCTTCGGAGTTGTATTTTATCAATAGTAGAACCAAAAGAAACATTTATGTACCAAATGTCACATCAAATAAGCTTTAGTGTTTACATAGTATACGCCTGTCTTTCTGAAGTATATAAAGTGCATTCGGCGATTTTTACGATGACTGAAATTATTCAACAAAGAAGTTCCATTAAATTTTGCGTGCGGAATCAAATTTTTGGTGCCAAAACGTTCAGAATGTTGCAAAAGGCCTTGGGTGATAACTGTTTGTCGCCGGCAAGTATTTTTGTTTGGTACAAATTATTCAGAGAGGGTCGAGACCATCAACATCAACTGACGATGAACACGTCATTAAAATCAAGGAATTGGTGCTTGAGAATCGACGATTAACAGTAAGAGATCTCACTGGCATCGTAGGAATATCGGAAGGACCAGTGAATACCATTTTGAACGTTAATTTTGGTATAAGGAAAGTGAAAGCGCAATTGTTACCTAAATCACGTCTGTGAAACAATGCTTTCCGCCTACCAGGTTGTTATGAAACGTATTATTATTGGTGATGCGTCTTGGATCTATGCTTGCGACCTGAAAATATACGATCAGTCCGCCGAATATCGTGGGACAGGTGAGCCGAAGCCGAAAAAACCAAATCAAAGCAGGTCTAAAATCAATGTTATGTTGACAGTTTTCTTAGATTATCGAGGTGTGGTGCACTTCAAATTTTTTTCCGACCAGCAAAACTGTCAAGAGCAAATAATATTTGAATGTTATGCGAGTTATTTCTACAAGAAACGTTGTAGCGACCGTAATAATTTGTATGCTATTCGATAATGCAATAAAAAAAGTCGATTTTCCGAAAATTTCACACTGAGATGATCCTTTAAATCGGTTTAATATAAATTCTGTCGGATATATTTTTCAAGGGTGTTGCCACTTCTTGGAAAATTTCGAGTTCAAAAAAATTAATTTTATTAAATTAAAGGTGTTCATACAATTTATCAACAGTTTAAAGTCGGCTAAATAATTTTGGATATTTTTATTTGTCGGATAAAACCAATTTGCGTTCACAAATGAGCGGAGCAACTCTGCCAAGTACCCAGCAGTAGTGTAAGGATTAATGAAACTAATATTACAAATATATAATATTATTTAAAATGTACCATAACTCTTTTTTAACGTATATACAGGGTATTTTTTGGGACGTGTGGCAGGCAATGAGGCAATACTTTTTTTAGAATTGGTCGTTTTGACAGCTGTTACTAGATTTATAATCAATTTGTTAATAAATAGACTTACAACAACGTTTCCAAATCGTGCATATTTATTACCAAATAATGTTTCGGTTCGCGCAACGCAATTTTTCATTTTTTTTACGCGTTGAAGTTATTTTTGTCCAAATTGGGAGGTTAATAAACAAAACAATCGCATTTGAAGTGATGATAGTCCACAAGACATTGGTGAGACGCCGTTACTTCGTCGAAAGTCATTCTTTGGTATGCTTTATGGGCAGAAGGAATTATTGATCCATATATCTTCCAAAAAATCGAAGGTCCGTTCTCTCCCTTTCATTTGTCTACATTGTAATTAACGATGATATTGACTGTCCCTATGCTCCCCTCAAGAGGGCTATGCGGGAGTTTAACTCGATTTCCGAGAAAGTTCTTCTTGATTTTTCTCACTCTAGGGTATCCTTCATTAATACCCTCAATTCTGTTTTTTAGTTTAAGTTATCTACTCATGTTATTGTAATTTAATTATCTTAGAATTCTAATATGCATCCTAGTTTTTCATTACAATTACAATCAATGGAGAACGCTATAGAACCATGATTAATGACTTTTTCGTGACTAAATTGAAGATGTTGATGTGGACGACCTTTGGTTCCAACAAAACGGCGCTACATACCATACAGCCAACGAACCAATCAATTAATTGAAGGAAAGTTTTGGTGAGACCATAAAGTCTCGTCGCGTGCTTGTGCCGTGAACTCCAAGATCGTGCGATTTAACACCGCTGGACTAATTGTTGTAGGTTTATGTAAAGTCGTCTTGAGGGCTCAATGGCTGTTTTACAGTGGTCGAAAATTGAGCTTCTAGGTTGGAATTTATTCGATTGAACCCCATATTTTTATAATAAAGCTTCATTCTTCGTCTTAACATTAATTTATATGCGTTTTATAGCGATTTTCTGTCCCCTAAATACATTTAGTTACGAAATAACTTTTCATATCAACACTTTTGCGACACACTGTCTAATGTATATGGGTATCAAAGAATGAACAAATTATTTCACGTTTATTTCCATGTGTTTGCGGATTTATTATATACATATGTGTGTATATGTGTGTCTGCATAATGAGTAGCTTTTTTCGCAAATTGCAATCAAAGTGCAATTTTACCTAATTAAACACGCTATAAGAATACTGCCAGACGCTGCCTTAAAGGAACTGATAATAAAATAAGAAGAATGCAGGGATTTAAATATGTAAGTCGGCGACTGGCAGTGGCTAAGAATCCCACAGTTAAGCGCTGTAATGGGATTGGATTGTTTGCGAGTGCGGCAATTAAACATTTGCAAAAATTCACAATTAGAATCAAGTTCCTGATTTGTGGTGGCCGGACGGTGGACCATCGTGGTCAAGTGGCGGTGCGCGGTGCGGTAAGGCGGATAGCGGTATGCCTTCCTGGCTGCTCGACTGCTTAGCCACTTGCCCATACACACACACATACACCTAGGGTGAGTGCACTGGGTGGATGGATGGCTGGGCTGGATGGATGGCCGTGGACGTTAACCTTTCGCGGTACGCAGAGTGTAATCGAAACGTATGCGAGGGCCGTGCCTGCGCCAGAGGGATGGCGGCGCGCGCGGCTATGTGCAAAGACATGCATGCGACTAGCTTATAAAAGGTAGCGGAGCGCTGCAGGCATGCCGCTTTGATTGTGGGCCAGCTGCTAATTTTGCGAAAGATCTAAAAAATAATTGCGAAGCCAAGTTGAAACTGGCAGAAGGAGACAAACTGGAAATGCGGCAATGATGCAATTGCAGCGGCAACATCAGCAACAACAACAACGACGTCAACGTCGAAGCGAAAAATTACAATAAGAACCAGCACAACAACAGCGTTACTGAGCGGGCAACGTCATGAAACAACAACAGCAACAACAACAACAAAAATGGCATAAACACCAACAACAGCAATAACAGCAACAGTAACTTCGACGGTACATACGTGCAACATACGATTTGGTTGCACCTGAGGCAACGTGCCACCTGTGCTCAGGTGCCTTGCCTCGGCCATCCTTGCGTCGCCACGCCGCCACAGCGAGCGCTCGTAAAATACCTACGATTATTTAAGCAGCACAAACTGGAATTAAACAACAAAAATAACACCAACAAGAGTCGGCTGGTTGGTAAAATAAATAGGCGGCTTGGCAGGCGTATGCATGCATGCATGCAACATTTGTGGCAAGTTGAGCAGAAAACGCGTTTTGTCCCTCGCAACCAGCGGCAGCAGCAGCAGTAACGCGTCAAGGCATTAGAAGCAGGATAGCACGTTGTTAGCATATTGTTGTTATTGTTGTCGCCAGCTTGTACATTCACCACGCCACAAACGACAACAGTAAGCACAGCACCAACATTCAATATGCTTAAGAGGCAAGCAATGCCAATCGTAGATGCTGCTGCTGCTGCAGTCGCATCACGGAGACGAGTCCACGAGTAACAGCACTTTGCTGCCGCAATGCCACAGCCATTCCATGCCGCTGCTACAATGAGCCGTTATCAATATCAGGTTTGTCCACTCCGGCTCCCAGTGCAAATCGCGCGCCACAAGCTGTCATAGCGGTTTCACGGCGACTGGAGAGCAGCGGTTGGGCGCGCGCCCCAGAATGCACCCGCTGCCCAAGTGCTCAACGCGCGCTGAGGTTGCGCGGCAGGATTAGGCCAATGTACGCGCGGCAGAGGCAGTTGTAGGTACTTGGGCACCTATGGTGAAAGAAATCGCGGCGACAACAGCCCATAAATGGCGAATGAAATATGCGTTAATCAGAAGTTAGCGCGCGCGCGCTCACACAAACAAATGCATTTATCTGCAAACATATGTGCGCATTTGTGTGTATGCGCGCATGCACTTAAGCGAGCGTGTGAGCGCTGTAAGTCAGTCACAGCTTGAAGTTGTTTAGCGCGCCGCGCACATAATATGCCCACGTAAGGGTGTCCAGCAGCTTTCAATCTGGCGCGGCCCTATGCCGCGGGTGTGCGAATGCAAACACTCACAAACGCACACACATGCGCGCTAAATGCCTTTTATTGCACATGACGAAATAGGCGTAGTTGGCTGTGGCGGTTGCGCTGTGTGGCAAAATGATTGCGATTGCGAACCGGCATTACAACGGTTTTCTATATAATAAAAGTGCCATCGAGATACAGTACCTATACATTTTTGTATATATTTCTCCTTGTTTTTGTATATTTGTCCAAGTTTATGTGTTTGTTGTGCTGCAGAGTTGCTTGTTTTTGTACTTTTCGCCTGCAGTTTGTTGCTTGCTGATTGCGAAGCAGCCTGATAAAAGGCAAATGAACGCACATGTCAGGAACCATAGTTCGAGTTTGAGATGCTAGTGGTGAGGCAAGCGCCCACCGGTATTCAAAGGTAAAAGTTAGTTTTTTTTTTTGTCTACCATACTAGAACATAACGCTTGATGCTACTATTCGCGATACAATAATTATTATGTCTCTGCAAATGACTAGAATACCAGATTTGAAATGGAGAGTATTATAACTTGTAATCTGAAAAATTTTGAAAATATTTCTCTCGTTTCCTTCCTTCTGGGTATTACAAACTTCTTAGCAAAGTTATTATAAAACAAGTAAGGAAGGGCTAAGTTCGGGTGCAACCGAACATTTTATACTCTTGCAATTTGCTAAAATTAAAGCCAGGCAACTATTTAATGAGTAAAACGTCAACCAGAGGATCGGAATCTAAGAAATTTTATATGTACATATACTCGATATAACTCATAGCCTGGTCGACAAATTCGGCATTAGATTTGTTACAAAAACGAAAGCTATTATATGTAGTAGATGGGAGTTGTGTAAGTATCGACCTGATATTATCTATTAACTATTATCATTAAGGTAGCTCACATCAATCACCAATAATATGGAGTAAGGTCAGAATATGTTCGAAAATCTTGGTTATAAGAGGGCTAGGTCAAGTTTTCGCTCAAATTTATTAATTTTAGGCACAAAGATACAATGTCATGATTAAAACACGCTCTCCCAATATAATTGAGATAACTCAATTATTGGCTGTTATATCCAGCATAAAGTCACCTGGAAGTTCGAAAATCTTTATATTAGGTATATGGGGGTTCAGGGAAGTATTGGTTCGATTCGACCGATTTTTGGCACACAGACATACCATTATCAGAGGAGGATTATCCTTGAATTCAAATTATATATATCACATATGCACGGCTATTTTGGGTCGAAAGCCAATTATAGCTTCTGGGGTCCACATATTCGGTACCTCGAGTATTGAATAGTTTAGCTTGGATTTGGACAATTTTCGGGCAAAAGGTGACACACTTCAAGGAAATTATTACTGTTATCTTCCGATTTCATCCCTTTTTACACTGTTGATAGGAATTCATAAAATATTAAATTGTTAAAAATCTCCCTTCCGCTTTTTTGCTCTTTATTCAATGCTTTATAAAAAGTTTTACAGTGATCGGACTTAGTTCACTGTTTGGGACGATTCACCGGCCTTCGACCACGACCGTTTTCACTTGATATTGTCGTATGTGATCCATTTTTCGTCGCCAGTCACCATTCGCTTCAAAAATGGGTCGAGTTCGTTCCGTTTCAGCAGCATATCGCAGGCGTTGATTCGGTCCAGAAGGTTTTTTTGCAAATCATGTGGCACCCAAACATCAAGCTTTTTTGTGTATCCTCCTTCTGCAGATGGTTTAAAATGGTTTGGTGACTAACTCCCATCTACTGGGAGATGGCACGAGACGCCACATGCCGGCCTAACTCGAAGTTTTCCATGATTTGATCGGTATTCGTCGTCACAGGTCTTCCGCCGGCTGGCTTATCCATGGTGTCGTTTTCACCCGCTCTGAATCGTCGAAACCATTCCTCCGCAATACGAAGTGATAGAGTACCATCGCCCAAAACACCATTAATTTCACGGAACGTTTCTCTAGCGGATTTGCCTTTAACGAAGGAAAACTTTCAAAAAGCGCGAGTTTCGGCGTTAGTGAACTCCATGTTTACACGTCTATAACTGTTGAACGCAATATCCAAACTAATCATGCATAGCGTCGTTCAGTAGGTTATGTCAAGACTTTTCAAAGACTTATAGTATTGCTAGATACGAGCTCTGTAGCGCTTTATACATAGCCGCGAAATTCAAAAGACAAAAGGACGAAGGCCTAAGCAGCCAGTTCCTTTTTTTTCTATACATAAATTGATTTACAAGTCATATTATTAAAAAAAAGACAAAAAAGCGGAAGGGAGATATGTGACAACCTAATATTTGAGCTTAGCAAATTGGTTGTTGTGGCTTTAGTGGTTTAGGAGATAAGCACATTAAACATATTAGAGGGCGTGGTCACGCCCACTTTTACTTTTCAAATTACAGTTTTTTATCTTAATTTAGTGCTTAGTTATGGCATTTTATGTGTTTTCGGTTAATAGCGATTTTTGGGCGTGGTAGTGGTCCGATTACGCCCATCTATGAACTCGAACCTTCTTTGTACTAAAGAACTCACATACCAAGTTTCATCAAGATGTCTCCATTTTTACACAAGTTACAGCTTGCACGGACGAACGGATGGACAGACAGAGAGTCAACCGGATTTCAACTTTTCTCATTTAACCACTTTACACCTTTAGCTAAAGGCCATCCTATGTGTTTACGTATAGCACCCCCCAAAAATTAGTGTTCAAATATAGACAATTTGGGAAAATAACACATATTTTGCAGAGTGCCGAAGCAAAATTTCTTTGAATTTGTGACCAGCTGGGTTTTAGAACGGGTACACAATTTCCATATTTGGGGTTAAGTAGCTGCTGAGAGTACTTCATTTATCATCGGTTAGGTTAGTCTGGTAGGCTAATAAATCACGAATATACCACTTTTAGTTCTTTGTGGTATTAAATGGAGTGCCGTTACGTAGTCCATGAGAGAACGGGTAGATTAAGTTGGATCGTAGAGGGATGCCACAGTCGCAGAAGTTTTAGTTGTTCATCAGCGCTTGAACGCAAGAGGACATCGGAAAACTGATAGCGAGACCAAGTCTTTCTAAAATTTATCCTTTAAACATATAGACAACACTCCATTTCGCTGCGTACCATAAGAGAATATTTAAACAAATACATCTAAGCCTAGAGACTTAATCATGAAGTACGAGGTACATGAAGACCTCGTATACACTTCTTAAAATTCATAACATGAAATATGGAGAGTTTTCTCTCTTCGTACCACAGAAGAGAGGTGTTTCAATTTGAACCTGGGAGAAAATACGTAAAATATGGCAATTTATTTGATCACATATAATTTTTCGATTTGTACTGGTTCTTCACGTGCCATATGCTTTCGTATTTATAAAGGCTTGACTTGAATTCGTGAGTAAGCAGAGCGATTTAGAGATGTCAAAATCTTACTATACTTTAGAATACATGCTTTTCTGAGATTGAAAAGGGATTCAAGACTATCCACGATAGTTCTGACATGAGAAAAGTCTCTCATAAATTTCGTAAGTTTTTCGACAGAAGCAACTCTCTTCTATCAGATATTCTCAAGGCCCACAAAATTTATTAGTAATCAGTGCATATATGTAAATATATACGTATACGTTGGGCATAACCACTTTTCGGTTCTGGTTTTGGTAGAGCAAAAGACTTAGTTATTCTTCGGTGTATTTGTGTGTGTTTTTTGTGTTGCAGAAAATGTAGTCAAGTGGAAAATTGTTTACAGGAATGCGAATTATTGTAACGTTCCCTGCTGCATGCTCTCTATATTTATTGCTACTGTTGTTGTTATTGTTGTTGTTGTTGCTGAAATGTTATTGCACTGTTGCCCATATTTAGAATATATTAAACGCTGGCAAATAAACCTGTCGTAGGAACTTAACTGCAGCTGCATACTCGCACACACACACACGTGCGCACACATACACACTTGCTTTGAAGACTTGAAGAGATACCTTTTCCTGTTTGCACACACTTTTCAATGCGGACAAGTACTCGCGTGCATGTAATTGCTGTTGTTGTCCGGTGCTGTTGCTTTGTTTTAATCATCGTCATCGAAGCGCATTCGATTAGAAAACTAACGGTCCATTCCGTTCGAAGCAACTGAGTGTGTACTAAAGATGTCCAACTCAATTGACCATTAAAGTTAACGAAGTCCTGTCGCGTTTCAAGATTAAAGAGATGAATTATAATTTTCAAGGGGTATTCCATTGTATGGTAGTATGTATATATGAGAGAACACTAAAAGCCTTTGTTATTTCTTGGAACATTCTTTAATAAATGTTTATGTCCTGAAGAGGGTATATTAAGTTTGACACGAAGTTTGTAACACCGAAGCGATCTTCAAAAAATTAATCAAAGTTTATTAATCAAGTCATCGCTACAATTTTCGGACAAACACTAGATCGGATCACTACAGCGGATAGCTGCCATCCCAACTGAAAGAAATTAGGCTGCCACGAAAATATGAGACTGTAACATATAACCATAAAATTGAATGTTTCGAAGGTTTCCAAGACCTTGATAAACACAATCCATAGAGGAAACATTTTTTTCAAGTATTTTGCGGATATAGCAGCGAATATGACCAAACCAAACCTCTAATCTATGACAATGGCATTGTCGTTCCATTAGCCGAGTAAGTTCAAGCAGAAATAGCACACCGATTCGATAAAGTGAATTGTATGAGAAATTTAAGTGCTTGGATCAAAACAGACTTCGTCGTCTTCAAACACAATGAGGTTTCAGACTAGGATAATTGAGCAAATAATTCAATAATTTGCAGAAGAATATATATTCGCTTCCAAAAAATACTTATAAGCAGATTTGCGGTAAAAATAATTATCGCTTACACAAGTTGCGAAATTTGCTTGGACAGGTTAGGTTAGGTTAGATGGCTGATCAAAGATCGCACAAGGAACGCTATGTAGTCCTTTGTGAAGCCATAGAAAAGAAGAACTCCTGTGTTCGAACTTTTAAAGTAGCTTAAGTTGCATCCGGTCCTGCCCTATCGTCTTCGCTCTCGCTAAGCACCCTCTTGGCCCACTCAAGGTATTATCACCGAAACGTTCCACGTTTGACGGTGTGCCTTTAGCTTTCTCGTTAGTGCTTCTGTCCTCTGTAGAGCCATTTCCCACCGGTTTCTTCCATCCTATTGCTCGTAGAATGACCTGATGAAGAGACTCCTACTGGTCTTTAACGGTATTGCTGCTGCTGTTCTCCAGCGACGTAGCAGCAGTCCTACCCGAGGTCAATCTGGGTATTGGTTTTGACATCCTTCACTTGAAATTGGACAACATTTGAAATATTTTAGATGATGATTTGTCACTAATAACATATTTTTATTTGACCCTTAAATAGATTTAAGTTCAGTATACATGTTTTTGTTTGGCATAAATTTATGGCAATTACATCGAGCTCCTTCTAAAACGACATGTACCAATGTATTTTAGAAGAACTTTTCGGGTCTCGGCACACCATATGGATGTACTTTGAATGTTAGATATAAATAAAAACGACTCTAAATTTACCGAAGTGGAGATTTAGTAACAGGATGACATCGGCAGGAAGTTGGATATTTCCATGAGACGGGGGATCTCCTACGGTTCCTCATATTTTAATATAAAAGAAATTGGGCCGCTAGAATGAAAAAAACTTGGAAACTCTATTAATTGTTGAACGGTGGTTAGACGGACGTGAGATAATGATGGCTTAATGCAAACATTGACGTCAGTAAATTATCGAGCTCCCTTTTCAAGTGGCCGACCTACAATAATATTTCTTCTGTCATCTCAAACTGCCAAATACTTTAACCATTTATTAATTGTTTATTGTGTTCTAGAAAAATGAGTGAAACTTATATGGACAGAGGATTTAGCCAAGCAGCAAAAAATATTATTCAACATTCCTGGTAATTGGAAGCTTTACACACCTTCGCGCCCACTTTATAGTAGGAAATTAAGATACATGTTAAGCGAATAAATCGTCAAAAACCACTAAAACTGTATGTCCGCTAACTCCTACATAAATGCAAAAGAAGGTAACAGAAAATGGGACCACAAAAAAACAAAGTTGCAACTAAATTCATATGCTTGAAAGCTACGTGAACAAATTTTATCCAAGGACGATCAGAATCTACTTTAGATCGCCCTTTTTCCTATTTTGAAACTTTAGAGCAAAGCTTAAATTATTTGGTTTAAGTCACACTCCAATGTTTTGGTTCGATAGCCGGTTTAGGCAGCATATAGTACATATAAATCGGATTTGGTACCAGATAAAATATTCCTTGATCCAAGCTCCTGCAATACTTTTGAATTGAATCTTTATCTCTTTGAGTAAACGAGTTCTGAGTGCTAATCGAATCAATACTACCCGAAAAGAGTAACTCACGTTGACCACGCCCACTCAAAATTCAACGCTGCAACGTCTTATTACAACATTGTTTTACTGTTGCCGAGTTTTCGAAAGTTCTAAGCATTTTTAATGATAAGACTACAGTTAGCGCCCGTAAACCGTTAAGGTATTGAAGAGACAATAGGATCTAATTATTTTAAGTACGAATTCAGCTAATTTTATGACGCATTCAGCCACACACGACACTTATGCAAAACATTTCCTGGTACTGCGTTGACAGCCAATGGACCGGCAAAAACAACAAATGTGTAAATACGTTTTATAAATTCAAACGCTGAAAGGCAACTGCCGCCCATCAATGGGAACCTGTGCAGAAATAATAAGAATTTTCGCGCTTATGAGCTTTCCTATGAATGCGCTTGCTTTTTCTCGCCACATTTTTATAGCATTTTAATGATAACTTCAGAAACCATTAAAATTCATTCGTCCATAATAAACATTAATAACACTTTAATTTCGAAGCGCGCGGATAATACAAGTGTGTAATGCGAGGGAACGTAGTAAGAAGCGCGCTGTGCTTAGAAAAAAGTCGAAAGGAAACCAAAACAAAAAATAACCCACCAACTTATAATAGCAATAAATCCTAGCATAATAATCGCCAGCAGGCGGCAATCGGCAAGCGGCGCGCGTTGCAAGTAGAATGTAGCGCGCACGAAGAATGCAGCAAACTTGCGGAACCGGCCGACGCGACGCGAGCGCAGCGAATGCAAATAAAGAATTTCTAATATAGTGGCAACGAAAATCAACAACAAAGTTAGGTGAGCGCATATGCAATTGCCACCGCTGACCAGCCCATGCCCTAACCGGGCACCGCGCTGAGTGCCGCATTCACCTGCCCACGCTATGCGCACGCCGCGCTGCCAGCGCCCTTGTCAGACTTTCGACCAAGCGTTGTCGCACACACACACATGCACAGCCACAGCGATATCCTGCTGTTTGTGGCCTCTCACCGCCGCATACATACACTCACATACCTCCAAGTCCATGCAGGCATTGCCACGGCTAGGTCCACTGCCACCACTGTGCGCCCGTGCGCGCCATGCCAACGATCTGCCTAATTCACTGTGATCATGCAAAAGCGCCCTGCCACAGGTTCATAAATAGAGAAAAGTGTGCGCGTGTGTGTGTGTGTTTCTACCGCTATTACAATATATTGTCGAACCTAAGTACGTACGTGGGCCGCGTGGCGGTTGCACTACGTTTAATGCCGTAGGCGCTGGGGTACCTACGCTGCGGTGTGTGTACATTGTTATTGTTGTTGTTCATGTTTTGTTGTTGTTGTTACTGTTGCAGTTGTTATTGTTATTGTTGTTGGCGCGCTTTCTTGCTTTGCAACGCTCCAAGCGGCAACTGTTAATGCTTCCCACATATGCGCGCACCGCCCGACGCGCAGCTTCCCTTAGTCATAGTACACGTAGTGTGGTTAGTTACTTGGTGCTACCAACAAATTTAACCAAATTCATTGTTGCCCCTTTGCCAAATGTAGTACTAAATATTTGGTTTGCCACAAAGCCGGGTTGGTGGCGGCGCAGCGCGGCGCAGACTTTTATCACAACTGTTGTTGCTGTTTGCCTCTGGCTTTTGTTGCTGTTGTTGTTTTTCTTGTCATTACATGCATCTTTCTCTATGTTGCAACTGCACTCAGCCGACTTGAATGGGCGCTCGAGGCAAGTGGACTGTCATACACGCTTGCCTACAAATATTTACACACACACACACATACACATACATATTTATGTGGCAACATACGAGCGCGCTGCCTTGCATCATTCACCTTCGTCTGCATACGGAGCTGGGTAATTGTTTTTACTCATTTTTCACCTCCTTCCTACGGTACTGCTTATCGTTGCCAGCAAAGACACGCAACACACACACACACTTACACGTGTGCATATAGTTTGTTGCTGTTATTGTTTGCTGTCGCTTCGTGTGGCAGATTGTTTAGTCCGTTTGACTTGGCAGCGTCGGCTTGTCGTCCCTAGATGCTGCATTGTTGCTGCCTTTACTTTTGCTGTTGTTGTTGTTGTTTCTATTAATATTGTTACTGTTGCTTTTGGTCGCCACTATTGGTCTTGATCATACCTCGCCGCTGTACGCTTACCTTTTTTGCATCTGCTCGCTTGTCCAACAGGCTTGTAACCTCTGTCGCGGCGGCGGTGGCGGCGACGTCAGCGGCTCCATCTTTAACTTGGACTTCTTATTGCTGCGGCTTAGGTTGAGGCTGTAACTTAACTTCCCAGCTCCGACAAACGGTTACTTGCCACAAGAAGTTGTAGCAGCAGGAAGCATATTTTCCGCTATCTTGTTGCATAGGGTTGTTGCATATTTTATGCGCAGTGAATTAATGGAACAACTTGGTGCTCATTCCCTCGGTATTGTGCTGGTGTTTGTTTGCTCACCTTAGTGCTGTGCACTGTGGAATGATTAGTTAGTGCCGCAGGTAATTGGTAACTGTGTGATTGAGTAATCTTCGCAAACTTCAATAATTTTTTGGGAATCTAATTGATACAGAGCATAAGAAGTAAGTTAACTTGAGACCAACACCGTTTTATAGATTATATATTTTTTACCTTTCTCCGTTCTGGCCCTTGCTTATATTTAATTGAAAAATATATTTTAGCAAGGTCTGAAAATAATTATAAATGTATGGAGCACTTTAAAGAATTTAAACCCTCATTTGAGAGTCGGTTGGACTCTATTTTTTGGATGCCAGAGTAAACGGATGTTTAGGCCTTAATAGCTAGTAAATGTTCTAGATAATTCACGAATGCGATACCATACATTTTCCGCAGAACCTTTCGAAATCTCGTAATGCTGATTTATCAGAATTTGGTCTTTGTTCATCGAGGGAGGACTTTACTTTTCAATTGCCTACTCAGTCCGAAGTAGCACCTGTTGGCAGGAGTTATTCTGCGTTGGATTTCGATGCTGACGTTTTTGTTGGTAGTCGACGTACTTGATATCGAACGTCTCCGAAAAGGCCTTTCCCGATTCTGAGTACGAAGAGCTTCGGATTTCAAGGTATTTATTTTGATGCCCAGAGCATACTTAAATACACTTCGTATTGAATGGCAGTTTTGATGACGATGGAGCATTCCATTACAAATTCAATAGCAATTGCCCGCCTGAAGAACAACAAAGCGGCAGGGGCCGACGGATTGCCGGCCGACATAAAGGCAGCTTCTTTTCGTGCTGTCAAAAGCAGCTTTGAAAGCCACGAAGAGGTGATGTGTGTCGATTCTCTTTTCACGGGTATTTTCCAAGATTTGGCGCATGGTGAATATCTGGTCAGCTGTTGTTTTCCCGGGCCTGAAGCCAAAGTCCAATCAGTTTGCTGACGGTTGCCTTTAATCGTTTACACAATGCGCTCGATAGAACCTTATAAGCGTTGTTGAGAAGGCTTATCACAGGGTAATTGATGCAGATTACGGGATCTCTCTTTTTGTGGATTAGGCAGAGTATACTTAAATTCCAATCTTCGGCCATGCTTTTGTCCCACTATATTCTACAAAGAAGCTTATGCATGTTTCTTATCAATTTTTCGCCGCCGTACTTAAATTTATTAAAACCAATGTAATACAACGAAATACTGAAATCGAATTGTCAAAAACTATCGGAAGTATAAAAAACAGTAACAGAAGTGGAAGGTTCTGTTGAAAATCTGATTTATATTCCATTTAAAGCTTGGTTAGGTTAGAGACTTTGGTGGGCTTCTTTTTGAGGCAGAGTATAACTTAGCACTGGCTCAATCTTCGATGCTTTTGTTTATTCTGTAAAGAATCTTTTGTCAGTTTTCTTATCAATTTTTCGGCCGTACTTAATTTATTAAAACCAATGTAATACAACGAAATACTGAAATGAATTGTCAAAAACTTCGGAAGTATAAAAAACAGTAACAGAAGTGGAAGGTTCTGTTGAAAATCTGATTTATATTCCATTTAAAGCTTGGTTAGGTTAGAGACTTTGGTGGGCTTGAGGCACAACTTAGCACTGGCTCAATTTTAACCTTTGTGAAGATTCCAGGAGTATTCCTCTGTTCCTGCGGGTCCATTTTGAATCCGTCGGCATAGAGTACTTTTTACAGAAGTAAAGGCGTGTAGCCAGTTGAAGGATAATATCAGAACCTTTCGATATTTCAATTAACTTCATAGAGGTTTCGTTATCGCTCTCTATTTCCTGATTCATTCATTCTGTGTAGGGTAATTAGGAAGCTCCATTGGAGTACAGTGTCTCTTGTAGGCTATCGATATGCAACCTAACCTAACTCAACCTACATATATTCACGTAAGGCTGAAGAAACCAATCTTTAGATAATTTGCATTCACAAAAATAAAATAAAAATAAATAAAAACAGTTTCACATTTCTAAACGGTTACTCAACTTTAAACCGAATACGTAACCATGAATACTCAAAACGTGCCAGCACTAACTAAGCAGCATTCATTCAACTTTCATACAGGGCTGTAAAAAATCTTTTAATAATGAATGCAAGATAAAGTCCAAGCCCAAGCCCCACTTGTACGCCTGTTGCATGTTCATTTGAGCAGCTTTTGCAGTTAGGAATTTTGTATCTTCACAGCCCGAAGGTTCACATGCGAAGTGCGCAAGTGCGCAATGTCCGCACGATTGCACACATACACACACACTGCCACGGCCACATGGACACGGGCTTAGACATAATCAGCGACATGCCCATGAAACAAGGCATGAAACGGTGACGCGGATCCAAATCGACTGGCTGCACAGCGGTTCGCATACGAAATCCCTCCTCCCGGCAGCCGTCCACATCGACCGTTTGTGGAACGCTTGTGTATGTGAGCGTGTGTGCAGGTGTGCGTGCACAGCGTGTAGGCCCAGTGTCCAGCTAGCGTTGCGCAACAATAGTTCCCCTTTGCTAGGCAGCTGCAGCGCCGCTGTAGCCACTCGCTTATCCCTGCACTTGTGATGCGTTTGCGTTGAGCTCATTCGCTGGCGTTGGTGGAGCGGTTGAGCGCGAGGTAGAGGTGCTTCAACAGCTGCAGCGCTTTATTAGCCTGTCCAGATTGTTGCGCTGTTTTGTTGTCCATCATGCTGTTGTTGTTGTTGTTGTTCGTGGATGACGGCGACCACAGCCAACAATCAATGACGCAAACAGCGGCCTAGCAATGCAACAACAACAAATACACACTCGAACAACGGCATCACCGTGGCCATCATCATCATCAAACGGTTAGAATAAAATGTTTAGGCCGAAAACGAGTTCCTTCGCATTACAAACACACACACATATACTAACTCATCCACTTTACTGTGTATTCACATTAAAGCAACAACAAGAAAAAAGATCTATAAAATTTTCCAACTTGATTTGGTGTTCAATATTGCTTTTGTTGTTATTGCCATAGCTGTTAAGCGAAAAATGTGTATGTATATATGCGAGCGTGTATGTATGCGTGCGTGCGTGTGTTGCAAGAACGGTCGCATTCACTTCTTAATGCCATCTCTGGGCGCACAAGTGCATTTAAATCGTTCTGTTGGGCCTTTATTGGCCACGTTCGAGAATTTAAGGTTAGTCAGCGTGCGTGTGTGAGCTATAAGTATGCGTGTGTGTGTGTGTGTAAAGAGGTGATGCGAATACAAATGTGTGTCTTTGCTATTTACGCGATAAGGCTGCATGCTGTAGGACAAGCTGCAAGGAAAAGTACCGTTAGTCGGAAATTGCTCGAAATGCATTTGCAATTGAAGAAATATACGCGTCCACATATACATATGTAAATATACTCAGAGGGCTCTAAATAAGTAACGTATGTATTTTAGCAGAAGAAATATCAAATTTCTCAAGTTAGCAATCTCCAGGTTAGACCATCCGCTTTATACAAGTATGGTGGATCTTATTTGATATTACTTCTATCGAAAGAAATATTTTTCAAGTTATTGGAAGGTCAAAAGTGTTACCGAAACTAGCCATGAGTTATCTTTTGATGGGCCTAATTGATGAGTTGGTCGTACCTTAAATGTCATCAAGAATATTTCTCTTTCTCTATCAATCTTTATTAGCGATTGACAATAAATAGTATTTGGTAATTTTACAAATTACAAATTCTGTTTCTGTCCGCTTCTTCTCAATTGGCTGCCAAAACGTTTTTGGTCGAAACTATCACCGCGGGACAGTAATTTCTTTGTCTCAGACTTAGTAGATACTATAGTGAATACGAAGGAAATAAGACTTCACTTCAAATATTCAAGAAGAGGGTGCCTACGACTACTTCTGCTAATATCAACTGGCAACGACCTGATCTTTTCCGGAACCCGACTTTATTTACACACTTTCTCGGTCTTCATTGTTTATATGTATAACTTGCTAATTGATTAACAGCGTTATAGGAAAGGCGATATGAAGAGCAAACTACGTATTCTTGTAGGCCCTTTGAATGGCCTTTACTTCTGCACAACGCTTTCCTTTCATGGGCAAATGCATTTTTCCGAAAAGGAAGAAGTCGCAAGGTGCCATATTAAGTGAATACGAAGAGTGATTAATGGTTAAAATTGTGATTTTTGGTCAAATAATCGTCCTTCGAATGTTGGATTTTGAGCAAATTGTCAGTCAATTTGTGCGGAACAAACCGTGCACACACCTTTCGTAGACCCAAATGTTCGGTCAGAATGCGATAAATCGATGTTTCGGAGATATTCAATTCTATTTCCATGAATTTCAATGATGATGATTTCGGCTGATTTTTGATGAATTCACGCACAGTTTCGATGGCATTTCCGGTGATCACGGATTTTGATTGGCCAACATGTTGATCGTCATTTATGTCCTCACGACCACTTTGAAAACATCTGCTAAGAGATACGCAATCATCGCCATAAACTTGTTTCATCAATTGAAACGTTTCGGTAAAAGTTTTACCAATTTTAAAATAAAATTTAATGAATAGTGTGACCCTGTATTGCAGTGGACCCACACCATAATGGAGCTACTTCGCGTCATACAAAGCTACTTTTGGGGTGTTAAAACCCAACAAGATTTAAAAACAAGTCGCTTTCTAAACTGGGTACTGCAGGCTCAAGAAGCTCCTGTTCAACATTGGCATAGCCTTCTGTGCGAACAGGCAGTTTGTTTGTGAAGTATATTATGGTTTTAATAATCGAAAATAATGCTCTATCTTATTTTAATTTTAAAGGTATAGATTTTTTAACATTAAATATTTGTTTTTTTTTTTCATAAATGTGATTAGAAAATCTATGTATGAGTAAGCAATTGCATTCCCATGTCTCCGCGTGTACGGCCAACCGTTGTGCTAAACAAAATTGACACGCATCAAATATGCTGTCAAATCTACTAACAAATACATATACATAATTTTAGTAGGATAACAAGTATGCAGAGCCTAAGTATTTGTGGCATATCTGGAATTGATTTTATTAATAACTTATGACGCTCGCGACGGTCGAGGAACTCTGATGTAACCTAAGGAGAAGCGACAGGCGATCGTCTATGAGCTGGGATTATGGGAAGAATATTTAAAAATATCTACGAAATTAATGCGTTCTTAAGCTGAAAGTTGAGTGGAGAGTGGAGTGAGCGTTTGGCAGGCGATTGCGGCTTTAACTGTACATCAAACACCACATGTGGTAGAACAACGGCGTCAAGAACAAGAACAATGCCAGCAATGCGAATAAGCTGCATATAAATAATGAAATACAGTAATCTAGGCGGCAACAACAACAACAACAACAACAACAACAGTAATGTATGAGGTGTAACTTGCATTGGCAGAATAGAAAATAAACTTATAACAGTGATTGCCTTTTAGATCAGGTGGAGATCGCGCAGATCAACTATCGAGTTCAAGTTTTCAATGAGCGCCTCAAAAATGGCAAAACGAAGAAATTGAAGTTAGCAAAAAAAGAAAAAAAATGGCAGGAGAAAATAAGTGCCGGTGCAACATGCGCAACACGCCACTGCTGTGTGTTTGCCTTGCACCGCGTGGCGTGGTGTGGCAAGCAACAGTAATCAAAGGTTTTAACATCAATGGCCGTGATATTGTTGCTGCTGACCGCTAAAGGCCACACCGTATGTTGTTGTAGCGCGTCGGGGCTACGAAAATGTATTGCTGCAACGTGTAACTGGCAGCGTGCAACACAGGCGCTCTTGCGGCCTTCTCAAGGTATGTGGCAGCTACCGCTGCAGCGGACGTTTACCGAACGTGATGCGTTCGTTTGTCGGTCGATTGGCCAGCCTGCAACGGTCAGCAGATAGGTGAGGTCACCAGAAAAGTAGCGCTTGCCACTCGCTAAGATGCCTTAAGTAACCTGTTATGTTTTAGTTGTGTGTTTTTTTTTTGTTGGTCGGTGTATTTTCTAGTTTCCTCCACATGTTTTATCAGCTCCAATTTCTTTTACTCTTTCTTTGTAAATATAAACTTTATTTGCTGTTTAATGTACACAAACAACAACAATTTGAGCGGCAACATTTACTGATGTTTAACGAGTGATTAGCTGGATGCCCGAATGCTGATATGAGTAACACTCTCACGTTCAGATATGAGTGCCAACAGGAACAGGGTGATGCAGAAAGTGGTTACACTTTTTTATTTCAACCGTCCAAGTCTTCTTTCGGTTCTTTATGATCTTCGTTGAATTTTAATGAACAAAAATTTCTTTGGCTTTACAGATTTATAATCTGGAGGACATATTAACCCAATCTGTCTTAAGGGATTTACACGTATAAAAGAGGTTTCGGTCGGTATTCCAAAGCAAATAACGTTGTCATAGAGGGATCGTGATTGCTTCATTTTAGATTTTGGCATTTAATAGAAGGTATGTTCACCTGCTAAACAACAAAAAAGATCGTTGGATTTGGCCGTTCCAACGACAGTTGGTTCCGGTAACCGGAACCAAAACGAATTGTTACTGACCGCTGTCTGTAAATTTGGCAGCATTCCTCAAAATTAGGTGGTACATGCCTTCCGCCAGAACAACCACAATATTTCTCAGGTCCGTATCTCTAATCACCGGGCACAAAAAGTGTCTGCCTGCATTACATAACGGGTTTTTCAATAAGAGCGCTATAAAAGTTTGGGATATCACTGACATTTTTTATTCCTGTGAAAGTACATTCGATGCCATTATGTATGGAACTCGATTTCTTTCGCAATTTCACGTTCGATATTCGTACGAAGTTCATCAATCGTCACTGGCTTGTTAGCATAGACCATAGACTTGGCGTCCACAGGAAATAGTCTAACCGCGTCAAATCGCAAAATCACCAAATGGCTGACCCATTTCGTTAGAAAACGTTCACCAAACTTGGTTTTCAATAAATCGATTGTGTCACTCGCTGTATGGCTTGTGGTGACATCCTGTGGGAACCACATATTGTGCAAGTCCATATCATCGAATTCGGGTCAAAAATATTTCGTTATCATTGAGCGGTAGCCGCTTCCAATTCACAGTAACGTGCCGGTCTTGATCATCACGGAAGAAGTACCACCCAATGACGCCACCGGCCCAGAAACTGCACCAAACCGTAATTTTTTTCGGGATGCAGTGGCGACTCATGGAGTACGTGTGGATTGCTGCCTGACCAATAACACATATTTTCCTTTATTGACGAAGTCATTCAGTCAGAAATGAGCCTCATCGCTGAAGATGATTTTTCGATTTTTCGTCAGGAACATTTTTACTGTGCCTGTCGACTGAAATTTTTTCACTACATGCTCAATTGTTGATCTGACAGGACGATTATGACGACCATAAATTGGACGTAACGCTTTTAAAGTGGAGGCCACTGACTTCGAATTTCCATAGTAAATTTTTATAATTTGGACTCGTTGTTGGATCGTATATCTTTACATGATGAAATAGCAAACCTTACTGAAGGTAAATATCAAAATAACAGGAAAAAATATGGCGTCGTTTTGCTGTTCCTATCGGTTTACTTTTGTATCGTCCCTATTGAAAACCCTTTCTTCATTTAAATGGTATCAAGTACCATCGCTCCAAAATGTGCCTAAGGTGGTGTATCTTAATGATCACTGCTTGACTAAAACTCGGAGATGCTTTTAGGTATCATTAGAATATAAATTTTTTTTACCATCGCCAATTGTTCTGAGGTTCAAAAAAGTAGATAACAAAGCTCTCGGTCAACAGGACCTTGTTTGGAAAAGCTTTGTGGTTTGATGGCTGCGTTGAATTGTCGAGCTCGATGGCAAGCTGCCTCAGTACTGGGAAATAGTGTAGCCGCATCAACTTGTCTATCCAAAGGACTTCTAAATCCATTTAAGCCTACAATCTGTACACTGTAGGTTTATTGAAGGAAACTTTTATTTTGCTTGTATTAACTAACTGTCAAGAGAACTTTATAGAATAAAAAAACTCTACTTATATGACCCACCCTTTATATAATATTCACCGGCATGCTTGCTGTTTGCTCGTGAGCTTTCCTTGTTTAAGCTAATTTGCTGGCCCGCAGCAGCTGCTTGAAATATTTTATTATATCTACTTAGATATTTACAACTTTTCTCCTCATACTTAGAATATTTATTGGCTTAAACTTCGTGCATACGAGCTCCCATGTGTACGAGATCATGTGTGCAAGTGCGGCTTTATTTGTTTGTTCCTCTTTACAATCGCTGGGAGTTTAGTTGTGCATCTGCCTTTCAGTTACTTCGTTTTACTGCATCTGTGCGCTACGTGTTCAAGTGCATTTCTTAGTTTTCTAGGTTATACGTACAGCGAAAGGTGCTGATCTAACAGTTCATGCATGCCAACAATAAATCCTTCATAAATGAAAATATGCTGAATAGTAATGCGAGTACTTGAAAGCGCGTATTTGTTTACTGACTTGATAAAGAAATTAAGCAAGTATATGTGGTTATATTAAGGTGTCAGTGATTTACTGGAGTAGCTCATTTTGAGACGATGGAAACCAACAATTTTTTATTTTTTACTTCAAATCAGGCGATAACACCATAATATACCTTTTTGCTGCAATGATATGCCCACAAGTAATATAACTTCTACGCAATTTTATTTGATTACCATTACCAACATTTATATAGGTGGCAACAGTAAAACGTCTTTAATTTTTTTCACATCCTTGCAATCATTTAGAAGTACCCCAAATACATGAAAGATTTTTAAGTGCTGTTCATTTACAGCGTAAGACCTTTTTTAAGTCAGGTGGAATCTCCATTAAAATTATTTATGTACTGTCAGTTGTTTAAATTCTTGATCATATCTATAAATTCAAATTCCCGCCATTTTGGAACTCTTTTAGCTGAGAAGTCTTTTAGTGGTAGTGACATTCTTTGAGGGTGGATTCAAATTTGCGGGGAATATTAGTGGTACAGTCTACTATTAGGTACTATCCATCAATACCTGCTTCTGGCTTTTAGACAAGTGTAGCGTTTACATGCTGAGATAGATCTACTATTCTGGAGCGCATCCTCTCGTATCAACTCCGATAGTAGGCTTGAATTCACACACGATTCGTTGGAGGGTACCGATCCATAGTGGCAACACAAGCACTGTAGAACTGATCAATTGGCAAGGAGATGCATCTCGGCCTTGCTATGTGTATGTAGAGTGAGAATGGATCGATGTTTCGTTTTCCTCTTACTGGTTACTTCTGCATAGCCAGGCCTTGCGGGAGGTTGTTGAACGCTGTGCAAATATCAGTACTTGGGCAGTCGTAAAATTAGTCTGACTCAAGTAAGGAGAAGTACAGTCTCCTCTCAACGAACAAAGACCAAGCTCTGTAAGTCCCTCCCTCATTTCCGTCCTGCGCTGGCTGGCTCATGTCGTCCGATTGAATTAAAACACTCCAGCTCTGAGAGTATTCGACGCAGTACCCGCCGGGGAAGCAGAGGACCCGTCCTGGCTACACTTCGAATCTCAAATTGGCGCCAAACAGCGGAAAGGAAGAACGACAGCTGCGCTGTTATAAATTCGGCTATAACCGCGCAAGCAGTATTTACGCCAATAAAGAAGAAGAAGAAAGGAGAAGTTCTAAGATATTGGAGAAACATCTCAACACTTTTTTCTTGACTGCCACGAAATCTTTGCGAAATCGAGGTTAAAGTAACATGCATTTCACACCTTTACACATCTGATGCTTTGGCGGGACCTGAAATTAAACGCCAACCAGATTTGTATTGGGTTCAAGGCGCTTTTTTGACACTTACGATCTACCATAATTACAGGATTTATTTTTCTAGCTTCGTAAAATATTGTAAATAGCAGTCGAAGTGGGATCCTCTCCATCTAAGCGACCGCACATTGAACCAAACCTAACTAAACCTCTGAAAGTTCTGATAACAGAACTCACCCTCTAAACTTAAAAAATCAATTTACCAAAAAAAATAATATAATAAGTAAGTATAATAAGTATTTGTAAGTCTGATGACTCTTCTTTGCTACTCTCATACCTGTACTTTCTCCAGAGCGTTTGTTACTTTGCTCATCCTCAAAGCTTGACAATTCATTTGTAAATCCAAATAACGCAGTAATTTAATATTAATTTGGTTTGGATGGTTTGGTGATCCAAGTAAAGACAGATTACGCATGGATCGTGTCAAGCTGTCATGTTATTTTTCTTCAGTATTGGTTGGCATTTCATCATGGAAAGACCTACGCCTGAACAACGGTTCCAAATCGTTCAAGTTTATTACGAAAATTCATGTTCTGTAAAGAATGTGTTTCGCGCGCTTCGCTCAATTATAGTCAACATAATCGGCTTACTGAGCGCACTATTCGCAACACCATTACCCTTTTTGAGACCCAGCATTCATTATTGGATAATATTCGATCGAATAGATCACGTCCAGAACGCAGTGAATGTAAATAAAAATGAAAAATAAAAAATATAGCAGCCGCAGCTGAGATTGTGCATGAAGACCGTGGAGAGTCGATTCGGAGCCGTTCGAAGCAACTCGGATTGCCGTATAGAATTACATGGCGCATTTTACGTCTTAAATTGAAAGCGTTCTCAATTCAACTTGTGCAAAAACTGAAAATGGTCGACCTTTAAAAGTTCCATGAAAATCTGACGTTTTCGAGCCAAATTTCGTTCATCGACGATGCTCCTTTCTGGCTCAATGGGTATGTAAACAAGCAAAATTGTCACATTTGGGACGAAGACCATACTGAAAAAAATCAATTGCTGCCATTTCATCCGCAAAAAGTAAAAGTTTGGTGTGGTTTGTGGGTCGGTGGAATGATCGATGAGAACGTAACCGTCAATGGCTATCATTATCGCACTGTAATAACTGACTATTTGATGCCTGAAATTGAAGCTCGTGATCTCGGCGATATTTGGTTTCAACAAAACAGTGCCACGTCCCACACATCGCATCTATCAATTAATTTATTGAGAAAACACTTACGTGAGCAGATAATATAACGTTTTGAGCCGGTCGATTGACCACCAAGACCGTGCGATATCACACCGTTAGACTTTTTTATGTGGAGATATGTAAAGTCTGAAGTCTATGCGAACAATTCCGTTTCGATTCAGGCTTGGAGCAAAACATCACACCTGTCATTCGCCAATCACCAGTCGAAATGCCAGAACTAGTCATCGAAAATTAGACTCATTGGATAGACCATCTGAGACGTAGCCGCGACCAAAATTTGAAAGAGATAATCTTTAAAAAATTAAATACCAGAATGTTCTTTCGAATGATATTAAACATTCCCAATTAAATTAAGTTTCTATCTGTAGGGAATCTCGAAATGGATTACCCTTTAAATGGATTTAGATTTTTATTTGATGAACGATATCTTTAGATATTTGAAAGTGTACTAGAGAGTTCCACAAAAAGTAGGGTCAAACCGATAACCTTTATAACTCTAGTCTGCCTTAGTACAAACATCGAATATTTTCAGAGTAAAGTGTTCTTTAATTTCTTTTTAAATTTTTTTTTTTAATTTTTATCTTCATTATTTAAAATGCATCACAACTATTGCTAATACCAAGTCTCGCGACATTAGCATCGCATCCTTCACCATAGATTTATATCAGCAAAATATTTATTTGTTTTTTTTTTTCTATTTTTGCCGAAATTCACTTTTCCGTATTCGCGCTGCTCAAGACTAAACTTTTAAATAAATCTATTATCTAAATGCCAGCAGTGGAATTGTTTTACTTTCCGCCAAGAGCACTGAGTAACACGAAGCAATTCAATTAAAACGCGCTCGCTTAAATCTTTAATCTTAGCCTCGTAAAAGTGTCAAACTGGAATTCTTATCAGAAGCGCAATGTGGACCAAATTACGAAAGAAACCAAAACAAGAACTTACACAGCAAGCGGCAGTGGACAATCGCAGCTTCAGTATGGTATGCAGGAGTCTAGATGGTGAAAAGAACAAGCCAACAAGCAAGGAAATTGAAAGCATGCAGCGCATCATAATCCTTCAACGCAATGGGGGTACAAAAGATGGCTACATACAAACAGATGTAATGCTAGACTTACATATGTATACACTTGCATCCAAAAACATATATTAAAAGGAGTCAAGTGAAAGTGGTGAGTTCTCTGGAGCAGCGTATACCTCTGGAAGCAATGATACTCATGGCGGCGACACGCAAAAGGAAAGCGAATATTGGTGCGTTGATTTACCGTTGTCGCGCACACTCTTGCCCCGCTGCAGCACAGCTCGTTGCTTCTTCAATATTCTACCCACTATGGACTAGAAATAGCATTTGCGTCGAAGTGTCGTTTAACGAAAAGCTAAACGAATGCTGACAAAGCGCAAACCCAGCGTCACTCATACCCTCATACAGTTGGGTGGCTTTTGTAAACACTTCCGGTGGCGTTTGCCACAAACCAAGGCGACAAACAAGCCCCGACAGATAAGGGAAATAGCGGATTCATTGCAGTGTGAAAACTTTTGCCAAACAATGACTCAAACTATTACAACAAGTAGAGCAGCAAGACAACTACTTGTAAGTTTGGGCGCGCAAGTCCTTTCGAATTCACAGTTGCGATCCGGTGTGTGGGTGTGTGAGTATACGCGTGGCCCATTACATTTAGCCAGCAGCCAGATTAAATTGCTGGCGCTTGCCATTCAATGCAGACGCTGGCTGGCGCTCCTTAACTGACTTTCTGCTTTGTGTTTGGGCATGGCACCGAGGCAGCGTGACAGCGTTCCTGCCATTTGCTGGCTCATCATCCTTTTGTTATCCTCGTGTCGCGACGAGTGCGCGTGCATTGCTTTCGCACACGTTTCAGCAATTCTTTGCACTCCACTGCGGACTTTTCGGACGGTTGGGCGCTGCGGCAGCTGCTATCATTCTATTATTGAACAAACTCAAGTAGTTTGCCTTTCACGCAATTCTCAATTTTGCGAAAGTTTCCTCGTTGATCTGCGTTTTGACACGATAGTTGATAGTGAACGTCAGTGTATTCGTCACAACAAAATATTTACCGTAATTCTACAAAACAAAGATTGGCGCCAAGGTCATTACTAAAATATGTATTTAATTTATGTATGCAATGACGAATATTTTTGGGAGCAGCAAAATTGACATTTCATCAAAATTGCGTAGCGAAGTTGAGCTAACAAAATTATATGCATGGCGGCGAGGTTTCTCTGAGCGGTCGTCTAAGACTGCGGTCAAGGCAACATCTTTAATAATAAATAGATGAAAATATTTCGGTGTTAAGCTATAGTTCTCAGTATACCGGGGTTCGGTCTGTACTTATGTATATTGCCTTCACGCTAGAAGCTCTATATTTGATGTGTTAAACTACCGAGTAGTTGTTCTGAATTTAGAATGGATTCCATTCAGTGTTTACAGTACAGAGATCTTCCCAAAAATTTACAGACTCTCAGTTCCATAGAGGTAACGATACGTAGACCTAATGTTTTGCGAAGAGTTTAAAGAAAATAAAGAAACTGTTCTATTATCACAGATGAACTGAAATTATAACCAATTTGATGTATCTTTCAAGGTGCTCAGAAATGCTTCGGCTTTAAAAATATCTCTCAGGCAAATCTTGAGGACTTTTGAAATTGTTAAATGATCTCAAAACAGATTTTGCAGCAGATTAACAAAATGCAGCAATTTTATAAAGGTAAAACTAACAGAAGGTTTCAAGGACGGAACACGATTTTGTAGAGCCACCCCAGAAGTGATCTAGTGACTGATGCACAGAGCAACCTAAACTTATGGAGGGAACACTTCTCTCCAGCATGCTGAATGGCAGTGTATCAAAACACCATCAGATGGTGAACCCGATTCCCCAACCGATGACAATGGAGCGGACGTTCCATTGCCCAACCACGGAAAAGTTCGAATAGCAATTACCCATCTGAAGAATAACAAAGCGTCAGGGGCGGCTGGATTCCCAGCCAAGCTATTCAAATGCGGCGGCAAAGAGACCGATAAAGAACATGCATCGGCTTCTTTGTAGAATATGGTCGGACGAAAGCATGCCGAACTTAAGTGTGAACAGCCTAATGCACAAAAAGGAGACCCCACAATCTGCGTGGGTTAAGTCTTCTAAAGATCGCTTATAAAGTATTATTGAGCATACTGTATGAAATACTGAAGCCCACCGCCAACAAACTGATTGAACTTTATCAGTGTGGCTTTAGGCTTGGAACTTGACAACTGACCAGATATTAACCATGCGCCAAACCTAAGAAAAACCCCGTCAAAAGAGAATCGACACACATCACCTCTTCGTTGATTTTGAAGCTGTTTTCGACAGCACGAAAAGGAGCTGGCGACTCCCTATCGTGCGACTTCTTCAATATACATATTTCTGGAGAAAATAATTCCACCTGCAGAGCTGAATAGAGAGTCGTCTACAAGAGTGTACAACTGTTGGCGCACGCCGATGACATCGATACGTTACGAGTTTTCGAGAGAAAGGTTCTGCGGAAGTTTTTTTTTTTTTTGATTAAGGCAAATACCGCAGTCGATTGAACGATGACATTGACAAAGAACACTCCGCTGGAAAGACCAGATGGAGAAGAACCTGCCTACATTTGGAATCTCCAATTGCCGCCAAACAGCAAACGAAGCAACGAAGAAAGACTGGCGCGTTGCTGTAAATTCGTCTATTACCGCCTAAGCGGTGTCTACGCTTGTAAAGAAGAAGAAGATCTAAACATATTCTTAAATACAATAATCTATCAGTTTTTTGATACGATTAAAAATCGATTAAAGTCTGTATTTTTAAACACCGCTATTTAGAAATTTTTTGATTCTTTTCTCCGATTGTAGGTCGTTGTATGGACAATTTATTTATTATAGTGAGACTTTTACACTCTCCCAACAATGTTTTTTTTTGGTTTGAAAATGCATCCAGCAAGTAGGTCGGAATCACTGCAGGAGTGGAAGAATTGAAGCATGTTCGCGAATAACGTTGTAAGCGACAGATTTAGAAATGTTCAGGAAATGAAATAAACGTTTAAAGCTTAAAGTTTTATCTATTTTGGATTTTTTTTTTTATTTTTTCAATAGTAATCTGTCTATTTAGAATGAAGAAATTGAAATAAAAAATTAATAAAATAGTTAAACTAATAAAAAAAAACGAAATTAAACTCTTTAAATGGAAAAATTTTTATATCCAAAATTAAATGGATGTTAACAAGTTATTCCACTATGCATAACATATAGTAGGATGGCGTTTGAAACGTTTTTCCGTCAACGTATTTGGAAAGTAAAGGTTTCAAAACCAAAAAAATTGTATTTCAGTAATACAAACAGACAAAGAAGGTTATAAACAAAACGAAAAATCTTTTATTTCAAATAAATTTAAACGATATTTCCGCAAAATGTAATTCACAACGGATATGTAGTAAATAGTATAGAGTATCTGTATATGTATTGGTTTATCTTTCATGGCAACTGTTTATAAAACTGTGCATAGTTTTCTGGTAAATACGACGCCATTGCCAGAAGGTCCTTCTTCTTTTCATCACTTACTTTTATTGGATCATTCCTGAGCATTGGCAAAGTATAATTCGCATAATTTCTGGTTTTTTTGAGCGCAAATTATAAGAAGTCCATGTTTCTGCTATATTATGCTGCTTACGTATTCTAAGTGTGTTTGGATCGTCTCTAGAAATTTGTATCCACTTTGCAGTAGTTATTTTGCACAAAGGATTTCTATATAAATTTTTGACTAGCATCTCGAAGTTTTTAAATTCATATAGAGCCATTTGATGAATCTGGAATGGATTCGAAGGCCTTGCAAAATGAATCATATGACACACATCTGCTGGTGTATAAAGTTGAGCTGTTTTTTTCTTTTTTTTCGATAAGTGCAAAATCCCGGTCGCATGGCAGAAAGCTGTGCCCTGAAGTAAGAAATTTTTGATTCACTTCAGAAAAGTATTTGGTCAGAAGGCTGTGGCACAAAACAATCATAGTCCGGTTGTTATTTTGTCCAACGCATCTATCGGACCATATAATCAATTTTCTAATTTGATCAGTTTCCAGAATACTGAATTTTGATGTAATGTGTTTCCAAATACATGAAGCTATTTCAGCAGCTCCTCTTTTAGCAATCGTTTCGTGCCATGTGTACATATCGACCGTATTTTCTGAGATATTATGGACAGCAAAATTATAATTGGAATACTGTCGCTGATAAAATACATCAGAATGTGTGAGATTCGGTGTGAAAATCACTTGCTGCATATCGACACATATGACTACGGTATTTTGTGAATTTTTGCCAGCGTTGGAATCATCTCGAAGTTGCGCATATGCTTTATCTGCTTGCTCGTGATGAGCTGTCGCCAATTTTTGAATATTTTCAAATCGTTCCGTATTTTCAGCGGCAATCATATCAATAAAATACTTGTCACAAACCTTGCAAGTATCACTTCTTGGGAAACCAAATCGTAGTTTGTGTTCTGTATGAAAAATGTGCTTATATGTGTTGTACGAAATTTGGGTATCCGGATATTTAACTTTGTATAACTCGTACATTGTTTTAATATTTAAATTGGGGTTAAGACAATTTTTTCGAGATGTTGACTTTCTTGGCTGGAAAGCTTACTATGTGTTCACCAACGCTCAGTTTTCCTGTTCTATGATTTTGTGGGGACGATTTTCATGTTTTCCTCGCTGATCATCAATGTCTTTCCCATATTTTACTTTTTCAACCAAAATTTGGACTCTGCGCTGCGTTATCTTCATATATTAAAATAAAAAGTAAAGTAAAAATCAACGAAAAACAACAACAAGAAAATATTTACCTGAAATGTGTGACAAAACATTTTTTTGCACACTCTCTCTCTTTTTCCGTTTGAAAGCACCAAAAAATAAAATACTGTTGTATTTCGTATAGAACTCCCCTCTTCAACTCTTCTTCTTTTAGGCTCGCTCAATTCAAGAAGTGAGGATAGAAATAAACATTGCTCGTTATAATTTTTGCTATAAAAGTTATTAAAAAGGTTCTTCATTTGTTCATTATCAAGTTTTGCACAATGGAAATTACAATGGCAATCAAAAACCTATTACAAAATAGTTCAAAATGTATATGAAATAAAAATTATGTACTTAAAACGTTTTTCCACTATACCTGCTTTGGGACATTTTTTGCTGGTATAACTTGTTTTTTTTCTATTAATATAAGATTGCCCTCTATTTCTTAGCTTTTTATTATTGAAATCTTTCCAATTTTCTAAATTTATTTTCCTTTTTGAGCCTCTAACACACTTATCAAGCACACGAGAACACTCACTTTTTGCCATTGTACACACAATAAATAAGTCACTCGAAACGTTATTCCACTGAGTGCTTGTATTAAAATGCGATATATATGCCTAATTTTGATTTGGATTAATAAAAGAGAGCCATTATAACAGTAATCTGCAAAAAAACGGTTTTGAAAAAATTGTCGCTTACAACGTTATTCGCGAACATGCTTCAATTGTTTTTAGCGCCGTTGGACATCTTATGTAACTCCAACTCGCAGTTTTTTAAACTGTATCACTAAGCCCTTTAAGCTTCTAATTTATAAAGCTTATATCCGTTATCAAATGTTCTCGAGATTTTTGATTAATTTGGGAGGGCGTCTTAATATTTGTTTTCCACGGTTGTAAGAGTGAACATGTGTGAGGTACTCAATAGGGTAATTGTGAGTTTTGTAGATGAATCAGAGCAAATGTAAGTAAAAAAAACAAAGTGTCCTCTAAAAAGCTTATAAGAAAAAACCTGCAACAAGAAGCAAAATGTGGCGTTAGCAAGTAGTAACATACAAAATGGATCAATTTCGTTGATTATAACCACGGAACAGCAGCTTAGAACAATGTCATGTTGTTGTAACAATTTGTGTTGTTGTCAACGAACAAAAGAAGAAATGCGATGAAAATGTGAAAATAATACAAAAACACTAACAACATTAACAACAATGTCGATCAGACGTTTCTAATTGCAAATTGTTGCGATTAAAATTGTTGCAAGTAGCGTGTAATTGTGTGCTGCACATGCGCTGCTGTGTTTGTATGTGCACTTCTTAGTTGCACTTACAGCAGTCACAATGTCAACAATATCGGCAGCAAATGGCTAACGCTAATGGTCATATCGGCAGTGCTCGTAAAATAGCCGCTGTTGTTGTTGGGCATATTTTTTCAGACTCCTGCTTTGCTGTTGTTGCAGCAACGTAAGTGTTTTTATTGTTTCTGTATGTTTGTGCAGCGGTGGAGCAGGTATTGTCGTCTCTAATATGAGCGCGCACCTTAATGTTCCTTTTAATAGCTTATTAGGCAGTGGCCGAGTGGCAACGTGGTGGATGCGGCTGCGGTGGCATAAAAGTGGCACCAGCTGACAAACCTATAAACTGCAAATAACAGTCACAGCAATAAGATAAACGGTCCACGCGACCATGCGACCACTGTCCACCTTTTCACCGTGAACTCCGTCACGCGGTAACGGAGTGGACGCAAATGAAGAAAGCAGTGTGGCATAAGGCACCGAGCGCAGCTTAGGCATTGACCACTCCATGCATCTTTCATTTTTGCCAGTTTTGCCAGCGTAGAGCAAGTTGTTGCATACAATTGACGCTGATTGAAGAGACCACTTCGAATAGTTGCAAGTTGGCCGCTTGGCTTGCCACTCGCTGTCCGTCGTTGTTGTTTGTTGCATGCTGCTGTGTGGCAAAGAACAAACTACACGGTTGTAAAAATAAATCAATTTATAGCCTTCTAAAGTGGCACAAAGCGGCCTGAGGTGGACAGTTAATTACTTGAATGGTTGAGCGGTTGAGCGCCTGAGTGACTAACACTGGGTCGCATGGTTGGTCATTTGCTTAGCCTACCTTACTTTGCTGTTTCTGCAGCTGTTTGGCAACTGCCGCTGCCGCAGCAACGCGTAACACCAGTAAACTTTTTTCAATAATGTTTCATGATTATCCATTATCGAATAATGGACAGCGCGTTGCAACAGAGGTGACAACAGGAGTAACGCAAGGCGTTAGGCGTACTGGCAATGAGCGTGCGACAACAACAGCAGTTAAGCTCTTGAAAATGGGAAAGTGCCAACTAGATATTTAGTGAAATACAGACAAAACTGTATTTTGTTGTGTCCGTTAAATGTTCTGATACTCCCATTTAGATGTACGACGAAATCGTCAATTGTTCTCCTGAGTATTAATTTTTTTGTTGACTAAATGAGTGGAAGGTTTACTGGAGCTTCATTTCTCTTTTTCCTCGATTGCTCTCTCGTAGTTGAGACTTTTGAGTCCTCTGCCCTCCTCTGCTCAATCCAAACAGCACCTTAGGTCTTATGAGGGGTAGTAACTTCGTACACATATATTACTTAAATTTTTAACCGCATCTTCCAGCACTTGGATAATAATATTTGATCGATTAGTGAAAAAAAGAGTTCGTGTTTTCAGCTCATGTTTACTGAATTTAATTAACCTTGCTCCTGAAGCCGATCTCTAGGAGCATCCCTGAAAAAGGCGTCTGTCGGTGAGAAAGATTGTTCTGCTAAAAATGATTAGATGAATACTTTTAAAGATCTAGGGACTTTTCAAAATTTTGATAATTATAAAATGGTGGCTTCGAAAATAAAATTAGTCTTATGATTTGAAAAAATATTACTTAAGCATCTTCCAGCCATTGGATAATAATATTTCCACATCGATTCTGAAAAAAAGAGTGTTTTTCAGTTCATGTTTACACAATTTAAAATTTTCCTGAAGCTTGTAGCAGCTTAAAAATTCTGTCAAATAGTTGTATTCGTAACTATTGGAGGATCAACTTAAAAGTTGTGGAAAATAGTCCAAGCTATATAAGCGATGCTCCAAGTAGAAGTACTTTTTTCAAAATTTTTTTTTCACAGATCACGCGTGTCAAGCTGTCATGTTATTTTTGTTCAGTATTGTCTAGCAATTCATTACGGAAAGACTTACGCCTGAACAACGTTTTCAAATCGCTCAACTTTATTACGAAAATTCACTTTTCATAAAGAATGTGTTTCGCGCGTTTCGCTCAACTTATGGTCAGGATAATCGAGCGTACTATTCGCAAGACCAGTACCCATCTTGGGACCTAGCATTCATTATTGGAGTGAAGAAAATAAAAAGACCGTGGAGACACGATTCGGCGCCGTTCGCAACAACTCGGATTGACATAGGAAGCGATTTGCTGCATTTTACGTCGAGATCTTAAATTAAAAAGTGTACAACCTCGACCTTCCCAAGCAACATCCTTTGCTCTATGGACTCTTGAAAAGTTCCAAGAAGATCAGAAATTTTCGATACAAATTTTGTTCAAAGATGAGACCCTTTTCTGGCTCAATGTGTATGTAAGTAAGCAAAATTTCCGTATCGGAGGCGAAGAGCAACCTGAAGGCTTTCAAGAGCTATTTCATCCAGAAAAAACAACAGTTTGGTGTAGTTTGTAGGCCGGTGGAATCATCAGTCCATATTTCTTCAAAAGTGATGCCGGTGAGAACGTAACCGTCTATGGCGACCGTTATCGCACCATTATAACCGACTATTTGTTGCCTGAAATTGAAGCTTCTGATCTTGGCGACATTTAGTTTCAATAAGATGGCGCCTTTCCCATTTATTGAGAAGACACTTATTGCTGTTGTTAAGACATGATGCTCACTTGAAAATTATAGTTCATTATTTAAATCTAAACTTACATATGTCAAATAAATTGGTGATGTAAGATGTGATTTATTTCTTGTTCCAAGGTGATGTGAATGTCAACTAATGATTTCATGATATCGCATCTTGCTATATGTTGAGTAAATTAATGTAAAATTATTTTAAATGTAGTTTAATTTATAATGTATACATTTTAATGCTTAAATTGATGATGTGATGTCATGTGGTTTTTATGGTTTGGTAAAATAAAATATGATTGCATGTAGTCGATTGAGATATGATAATTATATTTATGTTATGGCTGTGAATTTGTGTATTACAAACAATTAATTTTGGTTGCTAAACAGTGTAATTTTAGCAATATGAAGCATTGTGATGTAAAGCAAGCGCTTGTTTGTGGTGATGTGATGTGATATCTTATATTTTGATGTGATATAATATGTTGCAATGCGTTATACTATGATTCTATGCGGGAATGCTACTAGATACTAATAACTAATGTGTAATGTGATGTAATATGATATAGATTACTGCGATATTTTACACAAACAGGCGTATATACATATATGAACCAGTTGAGTAAAGTACGTAATCTTCTGTTATACTATATTATACGATAGAAATTTCGCACTGATATATGGCTTATGGAGGATGAAGCCATTTGAGAAGTTCACGCAAGTGAGGAATGTTCTCTGAGCGCCATTCCCTTTGGAGTGACCAGAAACGATTAATTTACATATGGCTCAAGCTGCTCGCAACTTTCCTTTCTTTGATGACGACTACTGCAATTGAACTAAGCATTACGATTTAAGGGCATGCACCTGGAATGTCCGGTGGTCCCTAATTGGGAAGGTGTCGCTGCTCAGCTGGTTGATGTCCTCGTTAAAGTCAAGGCCGCCATCCAAGAAGTGCTATGACGGGACAAGGACTGAGTCGAGCACACATCACCTCTTTGTCGATTTCAAAGCTGCTTTTGACAGACCAAAAAGTAGCTGCTTCTATGTCTAAATTTGGTATCCCCCCAAAACTAATGCGGCTATGTAAACTGACGTTAAGCAATATCAAAAGCTCCATCAGGACCGCAAAGGTTCTCTCCGAGCCGTTCGATAACAAACGAGGTTTCAAGCAAGGCGATTCAATTTCTTCAATCTATTACTGGAGAAAATAATTCGAGCTGCAGATTTGAATAGAGAAGGTACAATCTTCTATAAGAGTGTACAGCTGCTGCCGTACGCCGATGAAATTGATCATTGGCCTCAACAAACGCTCCAGCCCTGAGAGTATTCGACGTAGTATCCGCCGGGGGAAGCAAAGGAAGAGAAAGACCTCAACCCTGGTGGAAAGACCACGTGGAAAAGGACCTAGCTACACTTGGAATCACCAACGTTTGGCTCGCTGTTGTAAACTCGGTTGTAATCGCGTAAGCGGTGTCTATGGCAATAATTAAGAAGAAGAATTCAGAAATTTAGGACCATAATTGCGATTTTTATACTCTCGCAACAAAGTTGCTAGGGAGAGTATTATAGTTTTGTTCACATAACGGTTGTTTGTAAGTCCGTCTGTCCGTCCGTCCGTCCCTGCAAGCTGTAACTTGAGTAAAAATTGAGATATCATGATGAAACTTGGTACACGTATTTCTTGGCTCCATAAGAAGGTTAAGTTCGAAGATGGGAAAAATCGGCACACTGCCACGCCCACAAAATGGCGAAAACCGAAAACCTTTAAAGTGTCATAACTACGCCATAAATAAAGATATTAAAGTGAAATGTGGCACAAAGGATCGCATTAGGGAGAGGCATATTTGGACGTAATTTTTTTGGAAAAGTGGGCGTGGCCCCGCCCCCTACTAAGTTTTTTGTACATATCTCGAAAATTACTATAGTTATGTCAACCAAACTCTAGAGAGTCGTTTCCTTTAGGCATTTCCATATACAGTTAAGAAATGGAAGAAATCGGATAATAACCACGCCCACCTCCCATACAAAGGTTATGTTGAAAATCACTAAAAGTGCGTTAACCAACTAACAAAAAACGTCAGAAACACTAAATTTTACGGAAGAAATTGCAGAAGGAAGCTGCACCCAGACGTTTTTTAAAAATTGAAAATGGGCGTGGCCTCGCCCACTTATGGACCAAAAACCATATCTCAGGAACTACTGGACCGATTTCACTGAAATTCGGTATATAATATTTTCTTAACATCCTGATGACATGTACGAAATATGGGTGAAATCGGTTCTCAGCCACACCTTCTTCCAATATAACGCTGTTTTGAATTCCATCTGATGCCTTCTCTGTATAATATATACATACATTAGGAACCAATGATGATAGCGGAATAAAACTTTACACAAATACGGTATTTGAAAAGTGTGTAAATGACGTATAATGAAATCTCGATTATCACTTTATCATGCGAGAGTATAAAATGTTCGGTGACACCCGAACTTAGCCCTTCCTTACTTGTTTATTTAAAAAAGTTGTGGATCAAAAATAAATTTTTTTAATTAGAAATTGCATACTTGTATTTGGAATTAAAAATTGAAAAAAATAAAAAATTAAAAAATAATATTTAAGATTTTAGACGTTAAAGCAAATAATACAACAGTTATTTAATTTATTATTTTATTGCATTATTTGCAATCCTAGACCTTGGTAAGGAATAAGTTTGTGACTCAAGAGTGACTAAAAATGTAATACATTATATTTATTAAAAAAACTCAAACGAGTTACTCCTTACAGCCAACTATTAGCACCATTAGCCATTAATGGCAATAAAATACCAATTCTTTACGCCTTTTCTGTTCTACAACTCCTGAGTGCCACTCAAAAATGCTCAAGTCATTCCAATCGATTTCGGCTACTGTCGACAATGTGACAGCAATGAATCGTTGAACTCTCCTGTATGCATGCTTATTTTGTTGTTGTTGCTCATGTTATTGCACTTATGCCATTATCGCTGATAACTCGAAATGACTGGCCATAGACGGCTGGGCTTAAGAAGCTTCACCAATTAGCAAAATAAATAATAAAATGCAAAAGATGAATGCAGCCAGCGCGAGCACAGCAAACCGTAAATATCAATAAGCTTAAAAAAGAGACACACCGGCGTAGTGTTGTTGTGCCCCGCAGCTAACTGCAATTTGTCAGTTGTTGCAGCCGCTTCGACTGCTCACCAAAGCTTTCTAACCGCTGCATGGAACCTGCACAGCCCAAATATGGCGACCGGCGACGGGCCTTTGTGCGGCGTCAGTTGAGCGCTGTGATGCTGCACTTGCGCGGACAACGCATCTGCAGGCACAAATAACTGACGAAAATTCTAAACCCATAAGCCGGCGCATCACACACACACATGTGCACGCAGACCCCTTAATGCGTGTATTGGACTCTGCGTAAGCTTGACTTGGCGATTTATGCATGTCTGCACTGCACTCTACAGCAACATTACATACAGCCAATATGACCTGCTGTGTTGGGGCTGAATGACTTGGCATATTTCCTTTTTCTTAATTTTGTGTTCTTTTTTCATTCAAGCATTCTTTTTTCTGTTTTTGACATACACCGAAGTGAAAGATTAACCGCAATAGCATTTGCTGCTGCTGCTGTTGTTGTTGCTATTGCATTATGCGTGCCGTTATGGTTTATGAAAAGCATTTTGAAAGTGCATTTCCATGTTTATTTGCCCATGTGACGGGATTGATGAGAAAAATCCTGCTCGAACTCGGACTGTCGTAAACGATAATTGCCTAAACGATTGCGTTGAGCGGATAATGCCGGGCTGATTGAGAATTTGCGCAAAATAACTGATTGCGGGGTTAATGATTTTCTTAAAAATAAAGAAAAAAATATTAAATAATTGTATGCTTTGTGCTCAAAGTTTGAGATTTTTAGTTAAAGATTAGGTATGGACTCAGATAAGTGGTAATTATAACTGATTAATGATCAAACTATAACAAACTTTTAGAGACAAATATTTCGAGAAATTATTAATTATGTCGCGTAATTGAAAAATATTCACATATATTCATTTAAAATGTCTTGATACCAACAATGATATTATAGCTTTGGGATCGTCGAAAGTGTTGCAGACTCGTGATACTATTACCTCTAGTTATATACAATAAGGCCGTAGCAGAAAGCAATTTGTGAAGGTCAAAAACCGTGAAGTTAGCTAAAACTTTCCTAATTTGAGTCATCTTTTGTTGATGACGATAATATCAACTCTTATGGATCGACACAACTACAAAAACACTGAATACAGCTGAAAATTTTGTCGTACTTCAGGGGCTTGTATATCAACATAATGAAAATAACCTCGAAACGTGAAATTTTGAAATTTCCGTTATTTTCTCAACACACCTCATATTTTGGTTAACGTTTTGGGTATGAAGCCTGTCAATGAGTTACAGCACTAGACTTGTACTGCTGTGAATGGACGCTGTCAGAGTTCACAAAAAAGGAGCTTGCCAACGTAACTGTGGACCCAACATTCAATAAATGCATTATTACTAGTGATTACACGTCATTTTATGAATATGACCTCGAAACTGTCCAACAATTGTGCGAATGGCACTTCAAAATGAGCCAAAACCGAAAAAACCAAAATTTGTTGAGAGCCATCCCAGTCCAGGCTCATAACAAGTGTACGAAAAATTGGATTAAGCATTGGCATGCTTGTATTGGAACCTATTTTGAAGGGGACAATAAAAATGTTTTTTAGAATGATTAAAAATGCAGTAATTTTTTATCTGGTTTTGTTGGTTTATTCATTCTTCTTCTTCTTCATTTGAGTAGACATCACTTACGTGGTTATAGCCGAGAACAGCGTTCTTCCTTTTCGCTGTTTGGCACCAATTGAAGATTTCAAGTGCAACCATGTCCTTCTCCCCCTGGTCTTTTTAACTAAGTAGGTCTTTATTTTCCTCTACTTTCCCTGGCGGGTACTGCGTCGAATACTCTAAGATCTGGAGTGTTTTCATCCATTTGGACGAGAAGATCTGACGAACGTACCCGCAGTCTCTTCGCCGTCGTATAACTTGTATCGTTCCATCGACTGCGGTATTCGTCGTTGTCAATGCGCAAGGAACTATAAATATTCCACAAAACTTGTCTCTCGAAGAACTCGTAACGTCAACTCATTAGCTGTTGTTATTGTCTATGCATCTGTACCATAATTTTAGCTAAAATTTGCTGAGTTCCATCGCGAGAGGACTTTACATAACCTAAGTCCGTAGTAAAAACTTGTTGGAAAGAGTTATTGGCGTTGGATTTCGATGCCTATTTTGATTCCAAGATAGACGAAAATTTTCTATGACTTGGAAGTGATGACTGTCAACAGTGACGTGGAAATCAAGTCGCGAGTGCGAAGCTTGATGACAGGAGATATTTCGTCTTGGCTTCGCTCACTACCAGATCCATCTAATCTGGAGAAAACAAAACTTGAAGATTTCATCGGCGTACGACAACCATTGTTCTTTCTTAATGAATAAACATATTTCTTTTCCTTAGAAACTTTTTTTGTAGGTGGCATGAGTATGATGATAAAAGATATACTGTTATTTATATTCTTAAAAGTCATGCATTGTTCGTGTTACTTTATATACTACTAAATTCACTTTGTTTTGTAGTTGTGAAGTTAACGTTCTTTTAATTCGCAAATATAAATGCTTCGTACAGTGCGCCGTTGTCAATGTTGAAGAATTATAAATATTCCACAAAACTTGTCTCTCGAAGAACTCGTAACGTCAACTCATTAGCTGTTGTTATCGTCTATGCATCTGTACCATATATTTTAGCAGGACGGGGATGACGATGAGTTTCAACTTTTGGTCTTTGGAATAAAATCAAATGCTCAAAAAAAATTATTTGAATATCCAATTGCATATCCGTAAAACTATTTTCACTTGTTGGAAAGAAAAAAGAACTGCATCAGAAATAGGCGTTGGATTTCGATGCTGACATTGTTGTTGGTATTTTTGGATTGCTGATTCCAAGAACATAGATGAAAAGAGCCATATGCACCAAAAATATCTATGGATGTTCTTTGTGTGATGAAATTATAACAGTGACGTGGAAATTGATGGAATCATCGCGAGTGAAGCTATTAAAGTAAAAGAGATAACCAACAAAATACAGGTAATCATTTCGTCTTTTTTCGTTGATAAAATATTTTCTAATCTGGAGAAAACCAAACTATTCCGCAGTTGTTGAAACCAATGATATCAAAAACATTTTTAAACAAAATGTTTACTTATAGGTTCCGTTCAATAAAATATGTGAATAAACATACATATTTATTGGAAAATAATATAAAGGCTCTTTCTAATTCCAGACTCTTCTAAGAAAAATGGAAGAGATCCGAATAATCGGTGGAAGATGAACTGACTTAGATCAAAGCAGTCACATATTTCGAAAATTTCTTGTGCAGAATTTTACTTCGATGTATTTCTTATTGCTTGGCAATTTGCGAAATGTCCCAATATGAAAAGAGGACGTAGTAGTATCAACGCCGGTTAAGATGTAAAATGCACCGCTTTTAAAAATCTTACTTATAAAATCTTAGCTTTTGGAAGAAGTATGCTGGGATTTGTCCTATACCCCAAACGGTGCGACTCGGATACATCTGACCAGTATATTTTATGCAGTTCAGCTTAGAAGAGCTATAGTATAAGCAACCTTATGTAATATCAGTCGTGTGTTCG
Organism: Bactrocera neohumeralis; assembly: GCF_024586455.1. Taxonomy (NCBI): domain Eukaryota; kingdom Metazoa; phylum Arthropoda; class Insecta; order Diptera; family Tephritidae; genus Bactrocera; species Bactrocera neohumeralis. Next base: position 45,172,201 of record NC_065919.1, read on the forward strand.
ATATTTTGGATGTACTAGCAAACTTTAAAAAGCACTTGCTCTAGGAAGATAGAAAAACAAAAATCAGCTAACTGTATTTACAACCAACAATTACTTATCCGCCACACTGCAAGTGGCTATTGATTCGCCCAAGAGTAAATTCAATTTACATAACCATTTTGGCCCAACCGAGCCGAAGATAAAAAATAAAACGGTTAAAACATTTAACCCTTCCGCTCCGCCTCTTCAAAGCTGCCACTGGTTCATTGTGCCACACGGCACACGAACTGGACAACACAACAAAGCACGAAGGCTGGCCAAGTGCAGTTAGTCGTTGGAAATTCGCACAGCTAGCTGCCTTTCGAGGCACTCACACTGTGGACTACATGCGCACACACAAATCTACCCATAATGGCGCTCCACCAAAAAAAAAAAAAGGAATCAGCGACTAACACAAAACATTTCGGTGGCTGCTTCTCAGGCCTCTGATGCATCGCTCTTCGGAGCTTTGGTGGCGCATAATCGTTTTCCCGCCCCAAGATAGTTACTGTGCCTGTTGCGCGTGCGCTTTACATGCACCGTCCGCTGTGTTTATTGCATTTGTTGTTGCTGTTGTCGCTACTGTTGTTGTAATCTTCCGTGCAACTCTTAATGCTAATTTAATTTGCCCAAAAATTATTATTATTAATGCAGTGGCTGTGAGCACGCTAGCCTAGTGCGTTCGCCCACCGAGCCACGGACGTTTTGGCCGCCTGGCAGTGGCGGTTGGATTCGGCCGTCTTGTCTGGCTTGCGTATTTGTACCTAGTTTGCTTTGACTACTACTACGTGGTTAATGTTGTTATTGGCAGACTGTTGTTGTTGTACTTTAAATTTCTTACGCTGTTGCTACAAGCGTTTAGCGGTTTCGTAAATGAAGCGTAACATAGATGCTGCAAGCAAGACCAGACTCTAAAACTCGCTAAAGCTGTGTAATATATTCACCTGTATTAATTTAACGGTAAGAAAGTAAAATTTTAGCCGATTTTCCACTCAAATATCTAATTGATATAGTCTGAAAAGACTTCTAGTATGTAATTCATATTTAAGGATATGTCCTTGAAACAACCTTGGACTTGCAAGTTATAAAAGTAAGGTTTTAAAATATATGCATTTCGTTTACTACTTTAGGAGGGTTCAGACTTGCCAAGTTAATGACAGAATATCGAGGGGTGAACTGTTAAAGGTCCTGCATACCTACAGCAAAGGCATGCCGGACTTATTCGAAGGTTCATGCCTTTAAAGTAGAAAGTTTTCGAAGGCACAAAGAAAGCTTTCATGGAGGCCAAGTATTGTGTAGAGCGCAAAGAAGTATCGATTTTAGGGAAGAGATGGGCTGAGGACAGGGTAACGCTGAAATTCACTCCTCCTTTAATAGTCAAGATAATCAAGGTGCATCTAACCTTTCTAGATATAGTATTAAGCTACTTCATTATTGCACTCTTTTCAATACCTGGGCAAAGCGGAATCGCTGGAAACTGCATAGTCGATGAGTTGCAAGAGGGGTCATATTTACCCCGCTGACATTGAAACGAACGAGTTTGATCCCCTTTTATGACGGTCTGTATAATATGATTAATTTTAGAGCAGTTATAGCTACCATAACGGACTGGCTATAAGTTGTCCAAGAGAAATCATCGTTAGAATCCATAAATGATTCGGCTGGAAATACTTCGGGAATGAACATAAACAAGAAAAATAGCGAAATTAGAGATTACTTAACGCGATAATCTTTTAACTTTTTCGACTTTTTGACCTTTCTGAAAAACACGTTTTCAAACTAGGCATCTGCAGTAGCTCCTATTATGTAATGACTTTTTTGAAAATAAAAACAAGAAAAAAATGGACTTATACACATTTTTTATAGGGCCTATCGGTGTGCTTATACGGATGACTTCAAAGTGGTTGCAGTGGCAAAACATCTGAATGACTTCCGGATCAAATGGAATGACCATATAAATGGTCCTTGAGTCTAAATACAATCTGGCGCATAAATTAAAGGGAAATTTAAAGAAAAATATCGTTCACATAGGAGAATATGAGATTACTTCACAGCTACAGGTGAAGTATGTTGGTGTAACATTGAACCAAGACTTGAATTTAAGGATCGCCTGAAAAACACGGCATGAAAAGCAAATAAAATAAATAATGCCTTATCAAGAATGATGAGAAATAGAGACTATGTGCGTTCCAGCCGACGGTTTTAATAGTTAAGGTTATGAAATCAGTTATACTGTATGCGGCCCCAATATGAATCCACGCGCTAGTCATAAAATCTTATGCTAGACCAATTAACGCAGTCTACGCGTGATTCTTGCTTTCCGAAACATATGAAATGACGCTGTTAACGTCCAGAGAAACGAATTTTTGAGAATATACAAGCTATCAGAATCGTATACAACAGCAAAAATAGAAGAGAGAACCAAAGGCATCACAATGTGGCAACAACAATGGCAAACTTCTATCAAATAGCGGAGGACCCACAAGGGGAACCAGGATTTTTACGTGAGCCGAATACTCAGTGGTCATGGGTGCTTTAGAAGCTACCTTTACGAATTTCCTGATGTATTTTTGCTCTTTCATTGCGCTCGGTGGAACGTTTTACAATACTTACTATGTGCGAGTCCTCTATTAAAGGGAAATCTGTCAGCGAATTGGGACAAGACTGAAACATTTACAACAGATTAGGCGTCAGTCAATTCGTCCAATAGAGGAATTTTAAATGTACTCTTCTCTCTCATGAAGTAATATTTAGCCTAGTGGTGCCTTGAGAGAGATAAGTATGACATAGGAGGAGGTTAGCGGTTTAAAGTTCCGCACTCCGGCTTTCGATGCTTCCTCCTACTGTATGCAATTTTCAGAGATGTTTTAATACATACCATTTATAAAATAGCCCTTCTTAAAAGCCGAATATCTCGAGAAGTATTAATGATAGCGATTTTGACCTCGAACCTTTTTTATAGCAAATGAAATTTTTTACAAATTTGTCGTGTACATTTTTTCTATAACTCCTGTCATTTACGATATACAACAAAAAAAAACGAAATTCTTGGAAAAATCGGGTTTAGAGCTCCGTACTACCTCACTGGTGTGAGTTACCACTTTGTTGCACTGGGCACTTTTGTAGAGTGAACAATTTTGAGAAATATGCGTCTAAAGTTAAAGCGATGCCATAAAATACCTCTGATCTGTAGGAATTTAAAGATAAAAACTCACGATTGTAGTGTATTTTCTTTGGAAAATTTTTACAGGCCTTGGTCCAGTTCGTAATGTTAATATTAAGGGCTAAAATTTTCAGGGAACTTTTTTTAGGGTAGTTCAAAAAAAAAAAAAACACCCTAATGTACACTATTGATAAACTGTAAGTAAAAGTAAATATATATGTGTAAATGCCAACGAGAAATATTTAACATTTTGTCACCTTAGTGCGGCACATCATCACTTCGTTCTTTCATTTTCAACACAAACAGGTGCGTTTGCATGTGTAAGCTCGCGTGTCTATTTTTTTAAAAGAACATTTGTAGTTCTCTGGAATTAGATTTTGCATTTTTTACAACAATTTGTTATGATTCGCTTAGAAATTGCGAAATGCAATGAATGCAACACATTGTTGCAACGATTGCAATGTTGATTTGTTGCCGTTTGCTATGCAACAGCGTGCCACTAAATGTAATATTTGCACACCCGCGCATACACACTTACATTCCTATGAACATTGTAGACTCTTTGAATAGTTTTGCTGTTATGATGCATATTTTATCCGCATATTGACAGAGCGTGAATTTTTGCACTCGAATTACATAGATTTTTGTATAACGGTGTAAATGCGCATATGTTGAAATGCAACGGTATGTAGTATGTGTATATGTGGGTACATTAGGGCCAACATTATTTTACTAAATTCCAATTGATTCTGCTTCTAAAATTGATCTACTTTAATCTTCGAAAAGTTCTTGATCTTGTATTCTAAAATAACTTAGTAATCTCGTCAACTTTATACAAGTAGTAAGAGTTTCTTCATAATTTTAAATCTCTTAATTTATTTTTCAAAATCTATGTCGTTTCCCTTGAAGTAATCCTCCTTGGTTTCAATACCCTTGTGCCAACAAGTTTTCGAATCCTCGAAACAGTTGTTAAAGCCAATTTCAATTTACGTAATTTCCTTCAACGCGCTTAGCTATTCACGTTTAATGGCTTTAATTGACTTAAAACGGTTTCTCCGGAACGGTCGTTTAAGTTTGCTGAATAGCCAAAAGTTACACGAAGCTAAGTTAGTTTAATACGGTGAATGCGACACGATATAAGTTGAAAATTTGACGAAAAGCTCGCTAAGAATCAATGCAGTATGCGACGGTGCATTATCGTGATGCAAAAACCAACAGTTGTCGGCCCATAATTCCGGCCTCCTTTTTACGAATAGTTTCGTGCAAACGGTGCATAACATTCAAATAGTATTTCTTGCGAACAGATTGGCCGGTCGAAAAGAATTTGGAGTGCACCACATCTCGATATTCGAAGAAAACTGTCAACATGACCTTGGCTTTTGACATGATTTGACGTGGTTTTTTCGGCTTCGGCCACCTTTGCCACTCTATTCGGTCGATTGAGCTTCTGTTTCCGGGTCGTAAGCATAAATCCAAGCCTCAAGATTAGTAATTATACCATTCATGATATCCTGGTAGTCGGAAAGTGTTGTTTCACAGACGGTAACGCGATGCTGTTTTTCGATAAATGTTATTATAGTTTTCACTCATCCTTCCATTTTTACAACGATGCCTTTAAGATCTTTGACTGTTTTAATCGTCGATTTTCAAGCACTCATTCCGTTATTTTATTGACGTGTTGATCATCATTTGATGTTGATAGCCGTGCTGAACGTGGTTCGCCGTCAACGCGTTCTCGACCCTCTTTGAATAGTTTGTACCATTTAAAAACACTGGCTCGCGACAAACAATATTCATCGAAGTCCTTTTGTTTTCGCACATAAAATTTAATGCAACGTTTTTCTTGCATAATTTCACTCATCATAAAAATCACCGAATGCACTTTATGTACTTCAGAAAGACGTGCGACGAGTAATAATATTAAAGATTTATAAAAATATTTTTTATTATTGAGGTAAACGTGAAGAAATCGTACATCAGATTTAATCGAGAATTTATTGGGCACAAAAACTGAATTTCCAACCACCCTAATGTTTGTAAATGTATCTATTTAATAAAGTCGCAGTTAGTCTCATGTTCGTTTTTAAATAACTTTGTTTGATAGATATTTATTGGCACACTTTGTCTGAAAGCGCTAAATTGCTAATCATATTTTCTAAAAATAATTGGAGCAACAAAATTTACGCATTTTGCGAATAAAGTCATGTTGCGAAACTATTTCCGTTATCTTTTTGATACAACCACACTCACGTACATGTGTTGGAGGTGACTATGTGTTAAAACCAAAAAGGAGTGGTAACTTTAAATATTTTAATAAACTCGCAACATGTTGCAACAGAGAGTATAATAATTTTGTACACCTAACGGTTGTTTGTAACACCGAAAACTAAGATAGATGTAGAGCTCTATATGGTATATAAGCATATCAAATTGATCAGGATGTCGAGACCAGTTAAAATCCGAGTTTTTGTCTGTCCGGCTGTTCGTGCAAGCGTTGACTTGAGTACAAATTGAGATATCGTTATTAACTTGGTACACGAGTCTCTTGGTACTCTGAAGAGATTGACATTGCATATGGATGGAATCGGAAGATATCCATGCCCACAAAATGCCATTAGTATATACCTTGTACAGCCATAGACGTAAAGAAAGAACCAATACCATACAATTGTTTTGTTTATGGAGTTACATAAGTTTACAGGTTTCAAAAAATTGGATTTTTTTTATTGTCTTATTAAATTCTACAACACCTCTAGAATATTGTTCTAAGTAATTTCCGAGTAATAGTTTCCGAGATACACCCTAGAGAACTTGTGCGCTCGAGGCTAGCTAGGCTAAGTGTGGCGTTTTTCTCGCAACTGTAATTTTGAAGTCGGTTGGCAAGATTTCACGAGAACTACTCAACCGATCTTCATGAAATTTTACACAAGTCCAATACAATTCTTAAAGGGTTGGATTTGGAGGATTTTTTCGATTACAACTATTTTAAAAAAAGTAGCGAAATTTTCAGAGAAATTTTTATTTTGTTTTGTAAAAATGTCTGCCAAAAATCCAATTTTGAGTTTTTTCCTTCGTATTTGAAGTTATCCTGCCAACGCGGGCACATCTTTTTTCCGAAGAGTCACCGGAAATCGCATCGCAATGGTCGAATTTAAAACTTTGTTTTCCAAAAAATTTTAGAATGTTTTTGAATATTATATGTTTGGAACAATAAAAAATTCTAATAAAATATTTCATTTTTTATAAAGTGCACTGAGTGTTGTCTTCGAGCTACTCGAGCGTTGCTGGTTTATTGGCGCCTTTTGATTTAACTTGCTGCAACAGAAAAAAGCCTTCGACCATTCGACAAGTTACGCGGCTATTCATGGTCGTCTTTTAATTTTTTCGTTGACTACAATTGAGTTCTTGTAAAGTACAAATATATAGTATGTATAAATTTTGTTTATTAAATATTTTTTTTTTTATTAATATTTCGATGATAAATTTACTCTGTCAACTCGCTAAGCATTGCTGGCGAATTAATTCATTTCAATATCCAAATTTAACTACACACATACAAATAGGTATTCGGACAGCATGTAACCCTCCAGTGTAAATGAGTTCCTTAACAGCAAAAAAACCAATTTCTCATTCAATGAAAAAGTTGACAACTGGGTGTGCCCATACGAGCTGAAGGCGGGTCAGCTTAATCTCTGCGCAAGCGAGTGTGTATGTGATTATTGATGTACTTGGCGGTATGACTGATAGAGGATTAAGGAACCCAGTCAACTGTAGAAACGCCCCAACAACAAGTCGCATTAGTAATAACTAAGCTGCGCATGCGCATGAATTTGAGGTTTTATTCCGCTTTTGTGGAGTTAAATTCGGTTTTAGCATTTGATGTTATGGCTATGTGTATGGTTATGTGTAAATGACATTAAGTCACTTAAATTAGATCCGATTTACATTGCCAGCGTAAAGCGAAAATGTTGCTGAAATTCGTTGGCTGAAATGAAATTATGTGCGAACAGAAGTGAAATTTCTTTTGAGGGAATTCATTAAAGAGAGGTGGAAGCATAATAGGAATAAATAGTAGTTTGAAAATAGTTTTCTTAGTTATATGCGGGCGAAGGGAATTTTTGATGCGATTCAAGGAATTTTTGACACACTGGCACACTATTATCAGGAAAGGATTCTCAAAAATTTACCAATATTTTCGGTTGTAAATTGAATAAGAAATGTGATATAGTAATGAAACTTGGAATATGTATTTTTTGGCAAAGAAGGAAGAACACGAACAAGTTCGTAGATGGGCGTAATCGGAGCACTGCCACCTTTACAAAACGCCGCTAAAGGAGAACTTTATAAAGTGTTATAATAACGAGGAACGCGTAACTATGGACACCTGTGGGCTAAATTTTTTTTTTTAAGTGGGCATGGCTCCGTCTTCTAAGAGGTTTAACGTACATATCTCTTAAACTGTTCAAGCCAAATGAGGATAAATCCTGTAAGTCAAGGTGAAAGACTAATTACTGAATAAAAACACATGACTTTACTTGGTAAATGATTATATTTAGCGACAAAACTTAGCGCAACTGCTCGTTGTCTCACAGATGCCTGGTGAAGTTCTGGTATTGTTCCGAATGAAGTATATATACCCTCCGCCTAATAACTTCTTAAAGGATGTTTCAATAAAAATTGATCCAGTTAGCAATATTTTGTCTCGCAACCAAACCTATAAACATCTGACCCACTTTGAAGTGAATTAGTCGTTGCTGATTATGTGCTGACTTCTTGAAACATACATATATAAAATATACCTTAGTGAGAAATCCAATCCAACCATCCAGAATCACACTGTAACTGAATTGTCCTTATTTCTAAGAGTTTTTCTCTTTCAATCCAAATCCGCGCTCACTGTAGCTTTGCGCTTCAATACAGTTCTAATTTTGGACCATCAGATTTGGGTCAGATTTGTAAGCTCGGTCCTAAAAGTCTATCTACGGGCCTTGCAGTCATCGGCGAAAACTTTGATAAAAACTGTATAAAAGTTCCGAAGCCCATATTAATGAATGAATGTATGTTCGACGGTACGTTAAACTGTTAAGCTAACATATTTTTTCTGCCAACTGACATCCGTGCTCTAACTGTATCAACAAAGATATCTGTAATTTTTCTTTGGAAAACTAATTTCATTGCCGCTGACAGCATATCGATAAAGTGTGCATATCTCAATTAAAGAGCACACCATTTATGTCGGTGATATGAACGATTAAATGTTTATGAAGTTGAAGATGACTAATATTTACAAGCAATTTATTTATATACACTCTTGGGATTCCTTAAAATTTTCCCGCAATGAGTTAACACTCAAAAGGCGCTATACACAAATATTTCGAATAATTGGCTCCTTTTGTCACTGCAACAATAAAAACCCAATAAACTATTAAGACAACAATGCGGCAGAAACCATAATTATTTTATTAACAAACACAATGCGAACGACAAGAACGTGGTACACGAAACAAGGCGAAGTAGAAGTTGACCAAGGCTATTCGGTGGCCAATAAAGTAGCAAAAAGGAATCCGCCACAAGCACAACAAGTGGCCAATAAGTGCTGATCAAGCAACACAAAGCGCCACAATAGCCAATAACAGTTTCCATAACGGTGACTTAAGCCAAGTGGTGTGATCTATTCGCTTCGGAATAGTTATCTTCGAGTTTGAACTGGTTTGTACAGAGTGATAGTGACTTACCAAATTTTATTAGTGAAATCAGTAGGATTCAACATACATATGTACGTATGATCGGTAACGTCTCTTATGGAAGCTGAGAGGAGATATAAGCGTATCTTTTAAAGGAGTGTAAAGGCAATTTCAGTATACTGCGGAATCGAAAAAAAAAATCGTGGTGGTCGATTTCTACAAAAATATGTCAAAATGCTCTTGCCTAAGATATAAAGCTAAAGTTTTAAAACTAATTTAGCAAGCAAAAATGTGCTTCGCTCGACCTTGAACTCCATACTAAGGAGTTAGGCCAGCCTGTAGTTATAAGAAAGGGTTTTGTTTTTTAACTGAATATAACTGAGGACCTTCGAGTTAACTTCAGTATAAAGATAATCCGCTAGATAAATTGAAAGCTGGGTCTACAAAACTCTGTCATTCTGGAAAAATGTATCAACTCTAGAGCGGACCAGAGTGAATATGCCACAAATCAATGGAAGCTGGCTGAGAAGCGGAATCGTATTTCTCGATGAGCTCTCTTTGGTGTGGCAATGGATCTTGTGGAATACCATTAACATATTGCTGTTGCTTCCATTTTCCACCAGTGCTGCTTATGCTTAGATCAGTCTTTTGCAGCAACATTAAGTATCACTACCGGGTATTGAGAGCAAAACCTGCTCTTTAATATCTCTTGCTTATGCATGGACTCCAGTTCGCACATGCACACACATGCATCCATGTCCAGATGTGCATATGTTTAGGCCGATATGGTAGCACGTATATATACATATACGAGTATGAGTGTGTATGTGTGCCTCTTGGCGCGTCCATTTGTACCGATCGACATTGCGGTACTTATTTGAGTTCAGCACAATGCGTTTGTTGTTATTGTTGCAATTGCTTTGTTGTAGCGGTTGCCAGGTAGCCTTCCAACGCTTATCGGTAATAAATATATTTAATTTTTTCCATTTTTCACTGCATACTCGCCGTGTGGAAAATAAGAGAATAAGGCAACAGGAATGACAGTGGCAACAACAAACGGTAGTAACTGCAATGGATACAATTAACTGCCACAGAATTGAACAATTGAACAATAGGCCAGTGCCAATGCTACTATTGATCTTGTTGTTGTTGGTTGTTGGTTGCTGTTATTATTATTGTTGTTATTGCTGTTATTATTATTGTTGTTATTGCCGTTGTGTCGACCGTTTTTCCACCTGTTTTCATAAGCTCAACTCACTTTTGTTGTGCCAGTTGTTGTTGTAGCCAAGCCAATCCGCTTCGTTGTTGTTGTTATTATTACTGTTTTCGCATTTTTCTACTCGTTTGCCATTATCATTGCTGTTGCTGCTTTTTCAATATTCTAATTTATTTTCTCTTTTGATTGTATCTCATACCTCGTTTTAGAGCGCGCTGCCTATTGCCTGTCACGTTAGTTTGTTTGTTGTTATTGTAGCTATTGTGGTATCGGATTAACGTTTTTATGGATTATGACCACTTTGCGGCATATTGATTTCACTAATTTTATTGTTATTGTACAAAAAAGCACAAACATTTTACTTAAACACTTTGAGTTGTTGTTGTTACTGATTGTTGTAATATGCATATATATTTGTTTTAACACATGAGTCCCTGCCATAGCAGTTATTATATTCTTTACTCTCACGGACCCGGATTGTGAATCTGCCACTTCTTCTTCTTATTTATAAGCGTAGACTCCGTTTAAGCGGTTTGGCGCCAATGGGATACTCCACGTGTAGCTAGGTCCTACTCCACCTGGTCTTTCCAACGGAAGACCCCGACTCCTCTTCCTTTGCTTTCTCGGAGGGTACTGCCTCGAATACTATCAGAGCTGGTGTGTTTTCATCCATTTGGACGACATGACCTAGCCAGCGTAGCCGCTGTCTCTTAATTCGCCGAACTATGCTAATATTGTCGTATATCTCTTACAGCTGATCTTTCCATCAGCTGCGGTATTCGCCGTTACCATTGCGCAGCAGACCATAAATCTTCCGCAGAACCTTTGGTCCATTTTTCTCCACGAAAATTTAACTGAATATTCTTCAAAGATTATACTATAATAACCTTTGGTGTTTCTAGCGTGGACAAGGTATGCCAACTTTGCCATAATATTTGCAAAATACAGACGAAAACGTCAGAGACTCTATAAAGTATACATAAGTATATATAACTGATCAGCGTACTGTGCGGAGTCGATTAACTATATTCGTCCTTTTGTCTGTATATATACAAACTAGTCCCTCAGTTTTTAAGATATTGCTCTGAATCTTCTCACCAAGCATATAGCCAACATAAAAAAAAAGATTGAAACCAAATTTTATTCAGCGATCTGTTCAGGCTATTTGTATGTAAACAAACAAACTTGCCGAATTTGGGACGAAGAGCATCTTGAAGAGATTCCAGAGCTGCCATTTCATCAAGAAAAAACAACGGTTTAATGTGATTTTTTGAAAAATGATGCTAGTGAGAAGGTAACCGTCAATGTTGATCGTTATCGTGCTATGATAACCGACTATTTGATGCCTGAAATTGAAGCTCATGATCTCGCCGACATTTGGTTTCAACAAGACGCTGCCGCTTCCCACACATCGCATCAATCAATGGATAGATTGAGAGAACACTTATATAATCAAATGATTTCACGCTTTGACTCGGTCGATTGGCCACCAAGATTATTTGAAATCACACCGTAAGACCTTTTCCTGTGGGGATATGTAAAGTCTGAAGTCTATGCGGACACTCTCGCTTAGATTCAGGCACTTGGAGCAACACATCACGCTTGTCATTCGCCAGTTACCTATAGAAATGTTCAAATGAGTCGTTGAAAATCGGACTTAACGGATGGACCATCTGAGACGTCGGTGTGTGTAGAGTTCAAAACGCTAAATCAAAAGACGCTGAAAAATCTAAGCTTATTTCTTGCAGAGGATTATTTTCCCTTTTTTTAAACAGTAAAGTTTAGTTGGAATTGAAATTGGAAATATCAATAGTTTCGAAGAGATCTTCAAACATTGCTTCACAATAATATAATTTTTAAGACACAGCAAGGGTCAATGACCTTTCTGCGCCTCTCTAATTTGCATTGCTAAAATTGAGTTCCTCAGCCAATCACAAATTTTCAGCCAATCTTGTTGTGGAAAGTACACGATCCTGTCCGGCCTGGCACAGCGCATTTCAAATTTCAAATGCGTTCTAGGCCGTATGTTAATCTTCACGCTCATTTTTCACGGACGAATGCCGCCGCAGCGCAACGGTAGATCAAGTTTTGCTTCGACGCTTTTTTATTTCAATAATTTTCGGCCAATTCTACACACAAACGGTGACTAATCCCATGATGAGGCCGATGACGAAGACGTTGCCAGGTGCGAAGTGGGGAGGGGGGGACAGCTAATGTCGGGTCGCTGCTTGCGCATTCTGCTGTCTGTCTGTCTGTCGATGCAGATCGACGGCTATGACAGCAAGCTGTTGCCAAAATCATCTTGGCAGTTCGTGGCGATCGTGATTGCTGCGATCATAAGCTCGCACATGTGTGGGTATGTGTGTATGTGTGAATGTTCATGTTTGTTTAGCAAACGGCGGCGAATGTTGTAAAGTGAACGCTTTGGCGCGTGTTCAACTGGTTTTGACAGTTGGCAACAGATCGCAAGTGATGCTGCATTTCATCATGTCATCGGTGGCATGGACATTGGCAGTTGCATATTGTTGTTGTTGTTAAATGTGGCATGGCTTCTACTATAAATGCATGTATACATGTTGCTGTTGCACGCTGACTTTGGCCTTATCAATAATGCAACACGCGCTCATACAGCCTGTGCCACTTGCCACTTGCCACAAGAGCCCCACTTGCCACAATGGTGGCGCAGGCAGCATAAATTGCGTTCGGATAATAATCGCAGCCAATGTGGTAGTGGCTTATTACTGTTGTCTTTTTGTTGTTGTTGTTGGTTTATTGTATTATGTTGTTGTTGCTACAAGATGCAAGCAAAGCTAGCGACAAATAAACGGAATCGAACGGCAATAGTTAAACAGTTGAATGGTTGAACGGTTATTGAATGGTTCGTTGCCGGAGTTGGTCCGCCAGCCGACTGCTTGGCTGCCCGACGCGCTGGCAGAAGAAGGCCGCAACGGACGCGGCCGAAAGCATTTAAGTAGCAGAAAAGTAGCGCAAGTGATGCCGACACACAAACACATACACACAGCCACACAAGCGCACTTATCGCAAATGCGAGTACGAACTATGCCGCTTACAAAGGCGTTGTTCACACACACACACACACCCATGCACATGCAACCACTCGTATATGGCAAGTATGTAGGCAGATGCCGCCGGAGCAGCAAATGCGCTACAAACTGATAGCTAACGAAAAAGTAACCGGCAATGAAAGAAAGCAGAAAAAACCGTTGTTAAGTTGCCGAGGCTGGGCGCCATTTCAATTGAGATTTATTGCGAAAGGCAATCACAGCAGCTGCAGCTGCAGAAAGCGCCGTTGCTCGCCATCAACCGCTCTTCGTTTGTGTGCGTTTTGCGCTTGCTGCAGGTGCATCTTTTAAAAAAGTCCCGCTTACCAACACGCATTTGGCCATTTGCTGTTATTGATGTTGCTGCCGCTGTTGCCTGCTGTCGCCTGTGCGCCGTGGCACAGCTGTCCGGCCATTGTGGCTGCAATACGATTATTTCGGTAGCTGTTGGAAAAACCATTGAGATGAAAAATTAACTTCATAAGCTGTGGGATTATTACACTCCAGATATTCCACATGCCTGAACTTTGGCGCATCGAGAAATGAGCAACGATGACATTAGTTGGCAAATGTCTGCGTCCTTTCAAAAGCGAGTAGACATTTCGTTAATGCTAAGTGCTTCCTCAATGCTCAAGTGGAAGGCAAATTATTGTGGCGCTGTTGATAAGTCTAAGCGTGTGCATATTTACAACAAAAAATAAAAACATTAACCGTGTTGTCATACCTTTCACAGGTGCATTCATTGCAGCAACCAAATATATCCACTAAATCTGTATCCTGCCAACGGTTAGCATCCAATGAAAAACGCTTCGCTCTCTCTCTAGCTACGTTTGTTGATACAAACAACCTTCAAGTGGAATTCAGTTTTTTTAATGTGGGCCAGTCGTTCTTTCTTTTCGCAATTTGGCGCAAATCCGGGATACCAAGTGCAGCCAGGTCCTTCTCTACCTGATCTCCCCAACGGAGTGTAGGTTTTCTTCTTCCTCTGCTACCACCGGCGCGTACTGATTCGAAAACCTTTTTTGCTGGAGTGTTCTCTTCCATTCGGACAACATGACCAGGCCAGCACAGCCGCAGCCTCTTCATTCGCTGAACTATGTTAGGTTGCCGTATATCTCCTACAGCTCATCGTTTCATTGACTACGGTATTCGCTGTTGCCAATCCACAAAAGCCCATAGATCTTCCGCAAAACCTTTCTCTCGAATACTATCTATGCCGACTCAACAGATATTGTCATTGTCCAAACCTCCACACCATAGCACGATAAGAATAAAGAGGGACTTATAGAGTTTAGTCTTTATTCGTTGACAAATTACTTTACTTCTCAATTGCCTATTCAGTCCGAAGTAGCACCCGTTACCAAGAGTTATTCTGCGCTGGATTTCGAGCCTGAAATTGTGTTGATGCTGGTTCCAAGATAGACGAAATTATATACGACTTCAAAGTTTTGATTGGCAAGAGTGGCGAGTCGCGAATACGATGACTGTTTGATGACAGGAAATATTTCGTCTTGACCTCGTTCATTACCATACCCATTTGTTTCGCTTGTCAAGTGTGTAGAAAGCTGTAAACTCTAATATAAGATTATTCATTCTCTCAATAGCTCTTCAGTCGTATTATTTTCTCCACCAATGGCTTAAAGAAGTCACACGATAGGGCGTCTCATTGTCAGACACCTCACTTGGTATCGAACGACTCGGAGAGGTCCTTCTTGGCCCTGACGGAGCTTTTGGTGTTTCTCAGCGTCAACTTACATAGCAGTAAAAGCTTTGCGGAGATACCAAGTTCAGAAATAGGGCCATAAAGGCAGTTCCTTTACCAGGTGTTGATTTCCCAGGCCTAAATCCGCACTGTTGAGCTCCAATAAGGAGAATTGTGTGAGGATAATTGGCGCAGATTGTGGAGTCCCTTTTTTGTGGTTTGGGCAGATCACACTTAAGTTCCAATGGTCGGGCATGCTTTCATCCGACCACATCTTGCAAAGAGTCTGATACGTGCACCTTGTAAGTTCTGCGCCGCCGTATTTGAATAGCTCGGCCGGTAATCCAGCCGATTTGTTGTTCTTCAGGCGGGTAATTCCTATTCGAACATCATTATAGTCGTGCAAAGGAACAACTTTTCCATCGCCATTCATATGGAAAATCGGGTTCGCCATCTCCAGATGATACACTTTCAGTGCCGTTCAGCAGGCTGGATAAGAGTTCCCTTCATAACTTGAGTATGCTCTGAACATCAGCTACTAGATCACCACTTTAAGTCCTACAAAAGTAGAACTAAATGCGTCAGATACAATACATTTTACATCCATGATGGTATGAGAGGGCTTTAAAGGAGCTGGGGCGAAAAATGGACGATGGGCGTAGCACCGCTCATATTTCTGCGAAAACCCATATCTCAGGACCTATTGGACCGGTATCTACTATCTTTGGTATATGATGTTATACTGACATTTGTATGTTACAGTGTGATAAAACACGAAATCGCGCTACAACCACGTCTACTTCCAAAGCACAATTTTAAATTTTATTTAATTCTTTCATTTTCCACTATAAAAATTAAAAACCAATTGTTATAACCGAATAAAACTTTGCACGAATAGTACCTCTGAGGTCTGCCACCTTCTGACTAAAATTTGCCTAAACCGAACCAAAGCTGTTCAAGCACCTACGTACTGAATATGTAGTCCCAGTGGTTATGGGCGACTTTTTACAAAAAATATCGGTCAATGTGTGAGATATACATACATATAATTGAAATTTGGAGAGAATCCTTTCCAAATATTGATATATGTATGTTTATTTGTGTCGAAAGTGGTTTGAATCGGTTCATCCGTACTTAGCCTTTCCTTACTTGTTATTAAATTTTTTTCTACCTATCCGACCTATTCGAATAGCCTAAGATATATTGATGAAGCTGAAAACATTTCATATTTTTTATAAGATCTATTGAGGTTGATATTTAAACTGGGGAGAATTGTTTAACTGTCAAGTCCAAAGAAGTATTTTTTTAATCCAAAGAAATCTTCTACATCATAAGATTTTCAATGCAAAATCTGTAGATCCAATGTACATAAAAAAACAGTGGTTTCGAAAAGAAATAAATTTAAAGTAGTCCCAGTGGATCTATATTATTTAATTTCCTATTAAGCTCCAGAGGTTAAAATTCCTTAATGAATTAAATTATGACTTCGTGGCAAAACCACCTTAGTTAACTGATGTTCCAGCTAATGCGAAAATTAGATTTCTCACTTCAGCCGGACAACAGCTGATACCGAGTACAAAGTGTTGCCAATTTACTGAATTCGTACACACATACGAGTACATATCTATGCAACGATGTAAGTGAGCGCTGTGTACATACATACATACTCACATAAATATGTATCTCTAAGCACAGCTGATGTGCTGGCTAAACGCTGGCGTGTGGAGATGGCAAACTGGATTTTGGGGCGAAATTTAATTATAATTTTAAAACGGAATCTCCGCTACTGGAGTGGCAGCGCCACCTGTGGCTGCGAATGCCTTTGTGTGCTTACATCGCACTTAATGTTTTTATTGTTGCTCTAAGAGCGGCAATTTTTCGCGCCGCAATGCGCCCACTTGCACATTTCGTGTTGCTCTATTTGCAACGACTTTTTCTCTTGCGTTTCGAGGTAAAACTAGTACCGCGGCTAATATAGCGGTGAGGCTGTATCGAAAGCTTTAGCATAGAGATCACAAAGCAAGAATAAGAAAAAGAAGTCCAAGACATAGGTGTGCGTACTTATTGCGAACAGGAAATCGAGGGTAAAACGGTGAGATAATACGTTGATTATCAGGCTGGCATCTGGTTTTACATGCATAGAATATGCAATTGCTGTTCGCAGCCACGCAGAGACTTAGACACATCGGAAAGCCAACACATCTGGATGTCGAATGATTGGAAACTGTGTTGACGTTGATATACCACAGTGGGTTGCACATGTTCTTAGACAGAACATAATATGAAAGATTGTACGCTTATAAATGAAATATAACTATTTCTAATGCCATCTAAAACAGATTCTAACTTAGACGTCTTTTCGTTCTATGCATTTAGTGTCAAATGTTTAACATTTTGCCAAGTAATAGGTTTTTTAAGTTTTTAAATTGAATTTTTTGAAAGCTGTGAGAAAAACTTCCTCCACAAAGATTGTTACTGGCATTGTTACCCCAAACCGATAAGGACAAGGTGAGTATTGTAGCTAAAACAATCCATATAATAAATATAAAATAGGGAATCTTGTTTAAGCACCTATCTTTCTGAAAATACTTGATTACTGAAAGTAAAAAAAATCGAACATTTCATACTCTTGCACCTTCCAGTTGCAAAACGTCAACATGAGGATCGGAGTCCAAGCAATAATATATATACAAGGTTTGGCCGGAAAGTAATAGGACTGATTTTCTACCGCCGCAACTTTTCTTCGGTGCGGTGCGTGCGCGCACCGACTGTATTTGGTAGAGGGCGTTCCTAGCTAACGAAAGAGCGGTTGGTCAGTTTTCTCCGAGTACAAACATTTTTGCGCGACGTGTTTCTGTGAGTGGTGCAAGCCGAAAATGCAGCATTCGTTAGAGTAGAAGCACGCGATTAAATTCTGTGTGAAACTCGGCAAATCTGCGACAGAGACGTTTGAAATGACCAAGCAGGCTTACCCGGATATTGCTTTACTAAAAAGTGGTGTGTTTCGGTGGCACCAGACCTTTTTGGAGAGCCGGGAGGAGATCGCCGTTGAATGACTACACACATATTGTGATTTTACTTTACTAAAGTTCTTTAAAACAGATGTAAATATTTTAATTCTCTTCAATTAATAAAAATGTGCCACTGTTTCTCCTAATACAACCCACTGAATGCTAGGAGCACAACAATTGCGGTGTACATTTCAACTGATGACGAATGAATTCCCCCAACTTGATCGCTATAATTTTCCACGACTGCAACTGTAACTGTCACTACAACAATTTTATGCGCTAGGAAGTAAACCGCCGCCACTTGATTGACAGTGTGTTGCATGTGGCAGGCAATGGAGCAGTTAGCCGAGCTGGGCGGGCGTTGTAACAGCAGCAACGCACCGTTGTTTTCCGCTTTTCGCATTCCTTATTTTGCATTTGAAATGCACTAAATTTCCACTATTTACTCGCTCGACACAAATCGGCGGGAATATAGTGAGGACTTGATGCCGACGAGTGACAGGAGTGATTTTAGCGTCTACCATACGCTCATACGCCGGTAAAGACGTTGCAGTGGTAGCAGATACAAAGCAATTTGAAAATCGCCACGCCAGGCTTAAGTGAGTATTGGAATGCTATGTGGACTTACTGCTTATAAACAGGGTGTTCCATAAAATGGTTTCTTTTCAATCATATAATAATATAGGGCACAATTGTTCTCTAGTCAAAGTGTCATTTGTATATTTGCGAATAACTGTGGACTCATCCAAAGCTTATCGGATTGTTTGCGGAATTATTCCGACAACTCTGTGTCGTTGAGATAGAAAGAAAGAGAATATTTATATTTAATATATGGGGATTGAAATTATTCAACGGGTTCAACGGTCCTATAAAACCTGCTTGTAGATCATGTAAAGATATGATATGGTCCACAAGCAAAGCATCCTTAAAGAGTGGTTGACACAGATCTCGAAGAATGAATTACTTGGCATTTTCCCTGAAATGTCGATAGAAATACAATACCAATCAGCGCTTTGTAGGTAAAGTAAGACTTTGAACGATCTTTGATTTCAGTAAGAAAAGAGAACATACCATTAAACTCAATCTCTTGACAAGTTCACTAAACCTTTTATAAGTCATTTCTGCGCTGTCCATAGGTCAACTCAGAGCTGGAACGTGCCACAAGTCCATTACTGTTCATTTTTTGGAAGTTTTCAGATATTTGTTTGGTATGTCAATGAATTTTAAGCTGAATCATAGAGAGTCGTGGAAAATATCCCGTTCTGAACCGGCTGAAGCCTGGGCATTCGAAAGATAATGTTTCACGTCTGATCGTCCACCGCCCATGCTATGCATTCCGCCAAATCCACTGTTCCAATATTTTTAAGATGGAGTCTATGAGATAGATGGCATGTGATGACTTCTGTAAAGTTACTAAGTTCTCTCTTGCTTTAAAGTAGAAGCCTTTTGGTCTGCCCACCATCAACACTACCCGAAAGTAACTTTGCAGGTTAAACTATTTTGCTAGTGTTCTAAGACCTGAGGTGTTTCTCTAAGGTCCGTGGTTTCAAGACGTTAGTGATTATAAGATTATCTCCGTGATCTTGAAAAACTGACTTACAGGTTTCCGTACTGTAAAGCTACTCGAGGCAGTCTCTTAACCGCAATTATTCTGCAAAACATGCTGGGCTTCTGTAATAAAGCTGTGACAAACTGAAAAAGCATTGACTCTTGCTACTTTTATATTCTGAGCAGCATATATTAAATTTGCCACGAAGTTTGTAACACCCAGAAGGAAATGTACGAGACATGTCCGTTTGCCTGTCTGTGTGTATGTAAGCGAAGTAGTCCCTTAGTTTTTGCGACATCCCTCTGATATTTTGCATACGTCCTTTCCCTCCAAGACGCTGCTCCTTTACCTAAGCCGAAATCGGACCACTATAACATATAGTATAGCTGTCGTACAAACTGAATAATCGGAATCTTCTCTGTTTGCGAAGTTCGTTATAGACTCATTGCACGGAACTTAAAGAGAACTTCTTTAAATAAAAAAAACCTATAAACCACCCTGTACATACATATGTATATATGTGCGGTAATTGCGAATACAAATGACTAAAGGGGCGAGTAAACTAATTTTCTTCCTCTCCTGCCACTCTCAGGTCACTTCCACGCAAATTCTAACTTATCGCCTGCAACGCGGTGGCAAGTGGCAGCAATCAGAGAAAAGAAAAGAATTTGCCACATACTATACATATGTATATGTATGTATGTGTGTGTGTGTGTGTGTAAGCATGTGTGCAGAGCTATTACGCTAGATAATTTTATTCAAACATGTAATTGAGAAAAGTGCTCTTCTAATTCCAATTGAAACGGTAGCTTCGAGGCGCAACGGTAGGACACGCTAAGTATTGGATGCAGTAGCAAACCAGTGCACAAATGACAACAACAACAACGCCAACACCAAAGTGACATAGTGTTTGAGGTCGCCATTGTAATTGTAATCGCTTCATTCTTGGGACTGCAGGGCAATGGTGGCCCACAGAGGCGCAAAAGAAGCAGCCGGAGACGAAGGGGACGCAGAAAGCAAAGCAACGCATACTCTAATAGCGGGCACGAGCTGCAGCAGGGTGTGGCAATTTGCGCTGACAAACGGAACAACATAAGTGGCGGCCAATTTGGAGCTGGAGCGAACGAAAAGCCTGCGCGGACGGACAATGGCACTGTGCGGACTGGCTTGGAATGCAGGCGTTAAAATATGCGCCGAAGCACACACACACGCACTCTAACATGCTCGGGTTTTCGCGCTTATTTGCCGGAATCGCTTCCAGCTGAAGGCAATTCGATCGCGCCATTTGACAACTGGACCAACGGTTAAATGCTCGAATAGTTTTGTAAGCGCGCTGTTCGGCCTGGCGTTACCGGGGGACAATGCAGCGCTCGGGCGATAAGCGCGAATTGCAGTTGCGAAAACAATAGAGATATGTACATATGTATGTATGCGCGTGTGTATGTGGATGCAAGGGGGTGTGTGTGTGTGACAGCTGGCCGAGCAAACAACTCGAGTTGACATTATTAGCGTCATTAATAGCCGGCGCTTGCCAGCTGTCGATTTAAACGTTAATTATGTTGTTGTGGTTGTTCAGTTTTGTGTACTGACTTATTGTTGTTGCTGCGCCGTATTGTTTCAAGTTTCAAGTAGTAATTTGATATGTCACTTGGCAATGCTGTAAAGTTACACAGCTCTGGCTCCAAGCCATGCTTATGAGAAAGTACATATGTATATATATGGTTTTGGCGAAATTTGAGTTAACTCGAAAAAGCCAGTAAGGTTTAGTAATGCTTTGAATCCCTAAGTATAGTCAACTAAAATGCAAAATGACGTGAAATCACTTTTCATAAATTCACAGGCGAAGGAAAAACGATATAATAGAGACCACTAAAATGGCTAAATATTGGTTAAATATGTATATCTGACAACGGCAGCTGAAAATTTTGTGCTAAATGTACCATTTATAATATGATGTAGTGTATCGTTAGCAATAAAACACTCAATCTCGACTTTTTTGATGATACGTTGTTTTGCATTTTAGGTGACGATATGTACATATATTAGAGTGATTCAAAGAAAAAAAATTTTTTTTTTCGATTGGTACTCGGAAAAATTATTATCAATGATGAAACTCACAGTTTTGTAGGAAATTTACTGCTCTATAAAAATGGTCTTATATGATTTTTCGATTAAGTTAAGCGTTTACGAGATATTCATCGTCAAACATCAATGCATATTAGGGTGGATCAAAAAGAATTTTTTTTTTCGTTTGGTACTCTGAAAAATAGGTTCCTAGACACCTCTAAAAAAGCCTCTCCAAAAATCTATTCATAATAATTTTTTTTCATTGAGTTATAAAATTCATAAGAAATAAAAAATTTTCCCAAAAATAATCAAACTTTAACTGTTAATATCTTTTGAACGTTTGGGTTTACGAAAAAATCTTAATAGACCTTTTTTGTAGAGCATTCAATTTCCTACAAAATCTTAGGAACAAGATATTTTTTCAAGTAATTGGAAGCGAGATATAACTTTTTCTATCTGATAATAAGAAAGAATAGAAAACTGTATGTAGGAGGACCTTCCCGTTACATTTAAAAACTCATTTTTGGAGAGGCTTTTTTAGAGGTGTCTAGGAACCTATTTTTCCGAGTACCAAACGAAAAAAAAATTTTTTTTTTTGAATCACTCTAATGTGTATATTATATGTTTCTTTTTTCATTAAGGGGGTATTCTGGTCTAGAAATTTAAAAAAATCGAAATTTTTTTTATATTTTCAAAGTTTAACTATTTAAGAATATGTATAGAAGAGGATTTTTCAAACTTCAAATTATTTTCAGAGATATAGGCATTTTTATGACCCGGCACCCAAACTGATTCGGCCGGAACTAATCGAACAAAAGACTTTACGCGAAACTTTAAACGCGTTTTTCTCAAAACTGACTTTTTCAGAACGATACCCACGATTTCTCAGGTTCTACTGGACCGATTTACTTGAAATTTTTATAGAGTCTTCTTTATAGGCTTGTCTATGGTTGGAACTAGCCCCATCCCCAAATTTTTATTTTCATTATTTTTAAAGAATTCGAAATAGTCAGAAAAAGTAATCCAAAAAATTTTTTTCTTTTCAGCAGTCGCCATTTTGTGAAAAAAATTTTTTCCCACTTTTCCGTAGTTCCGGCCATTGCGACATTATTCTAGATTAATAATCTTTTTTGTTTGGTTTCTGATAACTAGGAGGGTTGAAATCATGGGTATGGTCACGTGGAAATTTTTAGAGACCCCCCACTTCGTCAGCTCATAATTTTTAAAATTTTTTACTTTTTTTAGTTTTCAATTTTTTTATGTACTCTTCTAAAATTAACATATAACTAATAAAAAAATGGACACTAAAAATATTAATTGCCTTTTTTTACGCCACTTTTAAAATTACCTGAAATTCATGCTTCTAGACCAGAATACCCCCTTAACTACCCAACTAAGTTCGCTTGCAGACAAACTCTCATCAGCGGGTGCAACCTTTCTAATGTGACCGGAAACAAAAGCGACATGTCATGTGAAGTCATGCTGAATTTAGTTTGAATTAGAGATTGATAAACATATGTATAATCAAGGACGAAACGCGGTTGAAATATATATTCGAACTTTTCTATAAAATTTTTGCGTCATAATTGGTGTGTTGCTTTAAAACAGGCCTCGGTCTGGGCGAAAACCGCTTCATTGTCGCTAAATTTCTTAGCGGCATGCATTCTCTTAAGATTTGTGAAGAGGGGAAAATCGGTAGGATATTTCTACCGCGCTGATTTTCACCGGCTTCGGATCATATCTACAGAACCTAGCAAACTACTTAGGAATGGTTGTTTCACCTGACAGAGAGTCCCGAACTTAATGTTAAATATAGGGAATTAGTTTGATAATACTAAATTTTAAGAATATTTGACACCATAACTGCTTTTGAAAACTAATAAGAAACCCCTAAAAATAGGTCAGTGGGGTAAAACTTACCGTTCAATAAACAGTAAGTACCATGCATTTGTAGTATAGATTCGAAGTCACTTGTGCCATTTAACACTTAACAGTTCAACTAAAGTCCCCAATCTGGCACATAGATGGCGCTACTAGAATTAAATCCATAAGATTTTTGGTTAGCCCTAACTTTTAAAAGGCGCGAATATAAACTTGACAACTGTCGGACCATTAATTTATAGATTATAGCATTTTGAGTGAAACGACATTTGTAACTGTGAAAAAAATGGATAAATCGACAGGGATTATTACAAAGCGTTATTGGACCGTTTGAAGAACGATATCGCCGAAAAACGTTCGCAATTGAAGTAAAAGATAGTGATGTTTCACCAAGACAATGCACCGTTGCTCAAGTCAGAGACAACGATGGCAAAAATTCCAGAATTGGTATTCGAATTGCTTCCGTATTCTCCAGATCTGGCCCCCAGTGACTATTTCCTGTTCTCAGTTCTCAAAGGAATGCTAGCTGGGATGAAATGTTCGTCAAATGAAGAGGTGATCGCCGAAACTAAGGCCTATTTTGAAGCAAAGCAGAAATCGTACTACAAAAATGGTATCGAAAAGTTGGAAGACCGAATCAATGTATCACCCTTTTGATTAAAAAAAAGAGTTTTGACAAAAAATATATTTTACTATGGTAGGTTGGGGGTTTTTGAAACACCTGTTAGAAGCCGCCTAATACTCTCAAGGAAATCTAGAAATAGATTAAGATACGAAAGGAGTGGGAGCAGGAACATTTTATAACGAGCTTCTAGCTATTTTCATTGGTTATTGAAGAGTTCATACGATTAGCTGTGCATCAACAACTAATGATGAATGAAACTCAGTGACTTCATCTGGTGAGGAATTCATAAATATATCCGATATTGAAGGTATACGGTAGCTGTTAGTGCTTAGAAGAAAATAAATAGATATTTTCAGCCAGGCAAATACTAAAAGCCGAAGCTTGTTGGAAAAACGGAAAGCAACTAATAGCGCACCAGATTAATGGACTATAACAAAGTTACATAAGTATAATGAATACTGTATATTATATTACTATTATAATTATAAAAGCTTGTTGTAATTACAAAATGCTGACCTGGATACATTTTTAAAGAGCTTCTGGGCGGATTCGCACGATATTAGCCAACCCTTTCATAGCTCTTGAATGATTGCGAATAATTTGTAAAGTTTTGTTTACTAGTGGATATTGGTTGATATTGGTTGATATAAGTTACAGCGTAATACTTTTAAACAAAAAAAGACATTATTATCATATCCTCAGAAGCCATTGAATGCTTGTGAAAGTGTGAAGACACCGCACTGTCACTTTTTCGCACACATCTTCACATATTTTAATATATAATACCAACTATTATTCCCTTCGCCACTCACCTGCGCTGCGCCGTCTCCTTCAACTGCCGGCAAGCAGCGGCACGAGCATAGCCGAATATGTAAGCTGCCACACAAATCACTTTGCAAACACTTTGTGCACAGTTAACTGTTTTTATTATCCTTTATTGCACACCAATTCCCCGGCAGCCAAACACGAGGATATCAATTAGCCCATTAGCAGAGCAACAAATGTGATTTCATAACAAATAAAAACAGTTATTTAGCATCAAGTTGAGTTTGGGCGTTCAGCACTTGGCTGGTTTTGCACGAACTGCCTCAAAATAGCATTCGCAAGGGTCATTTTTGTTCGAGCGATTTTTGTTTTCACTTCTTATCGCTGTTTCTTGTTTTCTTTGCGAAAAATGTGGAACGCCTGAGTGAAACTTTGACAATGTGTTGCTATTGGCAACAACGACATACACCGACGTGCCTACAAACGAGGGATACTTCTTCAAATTAGTTGGTTGCTTTTGGCGAAAAGCGAACGCAACAAATATGGTTTGTTGTTGCAGTGACTTTGGCGTTTGTTATTTCCAATTTGTTATTGTTGCTAGTGGACAAACGAAAGCGAAGCTGATAAGAACAACATTGCTCGAATTCGCCGCAATAACGGCACACTCATACTTGCATACTTAATAAACACTTGCTGCTCAAGTGACAGCTGAACTGACACGTGCCGCATTAACAGGTTGCTCTCATCAGCTGTGCCGAGCAGCTGATAGTTACCGTTAATTTAATGCTTCGGCACGATTTGTAGGCGCTCAAGCATATCGTGCTCGTTGAGGGTGGTATAATATGTTGAATAAATGAATGTCGAGGAAAACAGCTATGTACATGCATACATACATATCACACACACGGCGCATGATGAATTAGATATCTAGTAAATCTGTTAAAATAATCGAAAATCCACGTTTCTCAATCATATATTTATATTGATATCGACTAATGAGACATTAGTAGTTAGTAGAATCTAAAGAGTTAATCATTCTTTTTACGAAATTCAATATTATAATATTCGAATTTGGTTGGAATATAATGGGCTTATAACTATGTACATATGTACATATATTCGAATGCTGTTTTTCTTTAAAATTTGAAAGTTTATTCCAAAAAAAGCATAAGAACAGTATTATTTAATGAATTGATTCTCTGAAACTAACTTTCTGTCCATTTTCGGATTCCATTTAAAAAGTGCTAAGTGGATCTGATGTGAACTGTATTCCAGTGAGGGGTTCTGCGTCGACCGGAAAAATGGTAGAACAGAAGTGGCCGCCGTTGTTTTCCAAATATATACCGATTTAATCGGTCTTGCAACATGAAGCCGAATATTGCCATGGTAGAAAATGATTTCCTAGTGAATTCTGGGCATTTTTCGGCAATCGCTCACCTCAATTTAAGGGGTTATATACAGTTACGATTTTCAAAAAATCGATTTTTTTAAATATATATATATCTTAATATATATATATATCTTAGTATACACACACAAAATTTCAAGTGGATCCGACGAATATTTTCGAAGTTAAAGACCCATTAGTGAAGGCGCGCCGACTACATGTGAAGTGCTTTTTCTCGAAACGGTGTTTTCAAAGTCGGTGAGCAAGATTTCTTACGGCTTAACCGATCGGTCTGAAATTTTTACACAAGCTTCTTAACTATATTTTTTTGTAATTAATCGAAGGATTTGCTCATCCAATGAAAATTTCTTATTTTTATAAACAATTAAAACCCGAATTTTGATCGAAAATCGAAGCTTTTGCTTTGAGTAGCCGCCATTTTTTGCTAATTCCTTCGATCAATCACTAGATTATTTATTATATTAATGAACTTTATTTGGTTTTTGCATTTTAGATGATCCAGTCCAGAGATATCGTGCTCACCGCAAGAGGCCTTTTTTTTGCGGACCTCTGCAAAATTGGCAATATCAACGTTCCCGATAATTATTTTTGGCAATAAAAATATGTGAACATAGTATAAGGTTGTGATAATATACCTGCCAAGTTTCAAATCAATAAACTGAATAGTTTGCTTTGAAAAAATTCTTGAAAAATGCCCTTTTTCGACATCCTAACTGTATGTAACCCCTTAATAAGTTGTTGTCGATGGCATTTCCAATTAATGGTATTAGGTTCTAGAAGCTCATAATACAGCACGCCCTTCTGATCCCACTAAATACGGAACATTATTTTAGCCTCATGGATATCCGACTTTGCAGTTAATTTGACCTATTTTTGCGTTCAGGCTTGTCGTAATTCATTAGTTTTTCAAAATCCGTCAGAATCCATTGCAAAAATGACTTATTTTTGTAGTCTTGAAGCAGCATTTCCGAGCAGCAAAATTCTCTTTCAATTGCTTTGGAATGTAGCCGCCAGCTTATAAGAGTTTTGAAATGGTTGCTTGAGGGACTCCCAAATATTCTAAGAGCTTTAATGGTATTTTGATAAAACTTTCTTCGGGTAACACTTTCAGTTTTTCATCTTCATACTTTTTTAGCAGCTTAGAACATTCTTCGTCTTCCAAACTAACAACACGTATTTTAAGTCATGCAAACTACTTTCATCATGCCATGTTCACCATGAACTTCCACCAGAATATGATGACTTTCGGCTGAGTTTTTATCAATATTGGATTGATGAAGAAGAACTCCCCGCAAATAAACATTTTTTAAGCATAAAGTTCGACATATTTGACTGAAAAAAATTTTGTTTATGCTTTTAATGACATAAACTCAAAAAATCGAACAAAGGTAATTGCTCTCTAAAGCATATTCGGAATATTAGATCAATGGAATATTAATCAAGATATGCCATATAAATCGAACAAGTATAGTTATACACCCAAAAAATAAAAGTACTGTAAGCGAATGCAAAACAATCTGCGGCTCAATACCAAAACTTTACCAGGAAAACTCATCCTATGATAATGTCGTCCCTAGGTTAGGTTAAGTTTCTTGACTGACTCTCGTTGCACAGATAATGGAGATCCTACAAGTACAGTTGCAAAATGCTCGCATGTGATTACAAAAAAGCTAAATATATATTAAGAGATCCTCATGCATCGACCAGCGTTTAGCGTCTTTAACAAATCTAATGGCTTACGAGATGTTTTAACCTTAAAAACCGAAAGTGTCAAGATGTTTCAAACGATTGGCGTCCAAAAAAAAAAAAAATTGCCTAACCGCAGTCTGCCAATTGCTGATTGTTGATTAGTGATCTTTAAGCTTTTCTGGGTGAGTCATTTTACACTAGATCATAAAAGTACATCTGTGCTCTCACCCACTTCCAGTCTCATGATATTAGGGAAAAAGTACCTGTTTTAAAAAGTGTATCGCATCGACAGTGTTCAGTGTTCCACAATGGCTTGTTTTCTCTTTTTTCTGTAAATTTAGTAAACATCTTGAAAAGATCTCTGAATTAAAGATGTAAGTAAATGATCCGGGTTTTAAAAAAAATTCTCAATCAGAAGGATTTAACATATTGATTCAAAAAGGGGCTTAAATGTCGAAAATGTTTCGGGTTGATGAACGATTGTAGAATTACAGCCTTCCCAGTTGAAAAAAATAGTTTTGAGAATATGCATATGAAGATACTTCTCAATGACAGCATAAAAATTATTTCCTTATACTATATACAACAAAAAAAATTGTGTAATAATTCCTCAGGGAGGATATTTCATTATATAAATCCTTACTAAACTTTAAACACCTCACCTGATCATTTCTTCAATTTTAGGATTTAGTGAGAGGCACAAAAAATGAGAAAAAAAGTATTTTTTTCTATTAAATCTTATATTTTTTGAATAGTAAAAGGCATTCTTATAGAATGTCGCAATTGGCTTGAAGTCACGAAAATTTCAAAAAAAAAAAAATTTATTTCCAAAGTTATAGTTGTTTGTGTTGACCCAGCTCCAAAAAATCAACAGCTAATTGGTCTTAAACAATCGAAATTTTTGAAAGAACAAAAATCCTTCGATCAGGGTTTATTATGTATTCTAAAAGCGGTAAAAATTTCATTAAAATCTACTTAGCGAGTTTTTCGAGTTACAGTTGTCACCAGTTCAAAAAACATAGTTTTGAGAAAAACGCGTTTAAAGTTTCCGCGAGCGCGTTGAAGTGCCCGAGCTCTCTTTGTTATTTGTCGAATAACTCAGAAACTAATTATCGGATCAACGTAAATTTTCAGAAAATATTTTTGATATTGCACTTAAATTTCACGAAAATGCAAAAAAAAAAAAAATTTGAAAATTCTAACGACCCCTTGTAAGCTTTTCTTATGGAATATAATATCAAGGTGACGTAATTTTAATACCCAGATTATTTATGAATGAAACCAAAAACTGAATTAAAGAAAAAATGTTTCATTAATATTTTTAACAGATATATATAATTTTAGCCTTTACAACATTAAAAAGTGATCTTTGTATATTGGCTGACACTCATAACTTACCCTTGTTTTGGCACTACATCAGCACTACATTTGAATCTAAAGAGGACATGCATATATAAATCAGCTAATTTCTGCATATTGACAAAGCACCACACACCCTAATGAAACCATAAATTGTTCTCTTCTGTATATTTGCATATGAATTACCTCAGCAAATCGTTATTCAACGGCTGATAGCGGCACAAGCACACACCGCCGTAGGAGTTGTCAAAAACAGCTGTTTCGAAGCGAAATCGCAGTCATAAAGACTCAATGTATATTTCATTATGCCTTTTGCCGGCACTTCGTTTGAGCTCAATTCGGCATTTGAGCATAAAATTAGCCATTGAGCTTTCGGCTACTTCCAGCGAGCTTTTTGCTTTTGCCCACTTTCGCATGCCGGCCCAGGAGCTTTGCTGACTGGCGCCAGGCATAATATTCATGTTTCTATTACAGACAATAACAAAAGCAACAATACGGTTGTTTTCGAATGCTAACCGGCACGAAATACATACATACATACATATATATACATCTACAGCAATAAAGCAACGATTGACGTACAAGTGTAAAGAGCTGACAGGTGAAAACTGGCTGGCTATTTGCGGCAATACAGAGCTAACTGTAACTGTGACAGTTGAAGGCCATCAAAGGTACCGTGTTGGCATTTGACCGCTGAAGCGGCTCAAACGCAACCCCTGCATGCTTGAAGGCGTCTCTGGCGGCAGCGCCGGCGCTATTTATGTGAATCTGGTGCAAAATGCCTAAACTGGTAACGCACTAACGCCCACCGAAGGCCCCCAAACGACTGCCAACTCGGTGTGAGCCCCTGCTATGTTGGACTGTGGGTGCGTCTTGTAAATTACTAAATCGGCTTATAATTCTACAACAAAATCGCAAAGAGTCGGCGGCGCCGTTGTGCGGACATTCGCGCAAAGTATTAGTAATAATCGCCTGGCCGATTGGAGGCGTCGGCAGACGCGTATGGTTGTCATGTGTGTGTTGCAATTTTTTTACCGTTTTTTGTCGCCGCATAGCACAGTAAATGTTGTGGAAAATGTAAAGCAGGTAATAATTAGATTAGAAAATTTTTCGTCGTTGACTTATTTTACTTTTATGACATTTTGTATGGCTATTTTTGTGTTTTTTTTTCTGCTGTTATGCCAATGTCACATGCCTTGCAGTTTATACATATGTATATCGGTATATATGTAGTTGTGTTTGTGCGTTGTGATGAGCGTGAATGGTTTACTGGCGCAATTGAAAGCAGTTCACTGCGGTCGACGCATACTTTTAGGGGTTAACATGTTGTGGTAGCTTTAATGCCGCAAAGTATGCAACAATGTTGTCTTTAAATTGTGTTGGACGAGATTTTTGTATAGCAACTGTTGAATGGCCCTGTAGGAAATCATGCCGAAAAATTATGCTAATGAATACCTAATTTTTCAAAGAAAATATAAAATTTTTTTTTAAATGTAATCATTTTATGAATGTATTTATTTTATAAAAATAGTGTTTTATACCCTGAACAGGATCTATTAAGTTTGCTACGAAGCTTCAAATACACAAAAGCAAACGTTGGAGGCCCTATAAAATGTATATGTGTATATTAGGGTGTTTTCTTTTTTTTGAACTATTAATTTTTTTCAGTTCCGTCACGAAATTTCCTTGGAAATACCCTAAAAAATATTCCCTGAAAATTTTACCCCTTAATAATATATTAACATTAAGAACTGGACCAAGGCCTGTAAAAATTTTCCATAGAAAATACACTACAATAGTGAGTTTTTATCTTTAAATTCCTACAGATCAAAGGCATTTTATGGCATCGCTTTGCCTTTAGACGCATATTTCTCAGAATTGTTCACTCTACAAAAGTGTCCAGTCTAACAAAGTCGTAACTCACACCGGCGAGGTAGTACGGGGCTCTAAACCCGATTTTTCTAAGAATTTCGCATTTTTTTGTACATATCTCGTAAATGACAGGAGTTATAGAAAAAATGTACACGACAAATGTGTAGGAAATTTTATTTGCTATAAAAAGGTTTGAGGTCAAAATGGCTATCATTAATACTTCTCGGATTATTGTCTAAGACACACTACAATCTCTGAACTTGTTGTTCAGATTGGACCACTATAGGATATACCTGTCATTCCACCTGATACTGAACGATCAAGAGAAATATTTTTTTCTTAGTAAAAAGTAAAGTTTCTTTGCATTCAAACTGTGAGCCGGTTACTTTTTCAGATTATACGTCGTCCTGCCTTAACACATTCAGACTGTTATAAAAATGTTATAGGTCCTGTTTAATATGGTTAATTTTAGTTAAAAATGCAAATATTAAATGAGCAATGTACTAAATCTTATTCGAAAAAGCAACCTTTTGCTTTTATTATACATTAGCCCTAAAACGATTCGTCCATCGCCGCAATTGATCAGGCACAGTTTTAGTGGTGTGCGCGCATTTCGAAAAAGAGATTTGTTGAGACTCCCAATTTTCTGTTGGGTACTCGTTAGTCCATGTTCTCCATCTCTGACCACAAACTGTAGTAATTTTGTTGTCTTCAAAGTTTTTGTCTATTAAAAAATTCTTCAAGAGCGAACATTTTTTTCAGCTGTAAAAAGGAACATCTGTTGAACCTAACTTGCTTTAAAAGGGTTGTCAGAAGATGCCCAGATGACAGAATGTAAGCTTTCATATGGAGATCATCTAGTATAAGTTCTGACATTGATCTCCTCTTTATACATATTTCCCTTAACACAATTTTATGCTTTCTTAGGAGATTTCAATGATTTATTCCTTCGACTTGTTCGACTTTTAACATATGTAAATAGCCTAGAGTACTTCTGGAAATGTTGGATTATCTTTATCAACTGTTAATAGTCGGCTTGAACACGAAAAGCGAGGATCAATAACGAAGCTAAATTATCTTCATTTGCCAATTAATTACCAACTCCGAGCAACTATTTTTACTCGCTTGCAACCTGTTGCTACGGAGTATTACAGTCTTGTTCACTTAACGGTTGTACGTATCACCTTAAACTAATCGAGATAGATATAAGGCTATATACATACATATAAATATATAAATGGTCAGAATGACGAGAAAAATTGAAATCCGGTTGACTGTCTGTCTGCCCGTTGATCCGTCCGTGCAAGTTGTAACTTGACTAAAAACTGCGGTATCTTGATGAAACTTGGTATGCAGGTTCCTTTGTACAAACGTAATTAATATAAAAAAGAAAAATTTTTTAAAATAATTTTTTTCCAAAAAGTATCCCAAATTTTTTCCAAAAATTTCCAAAAAAAAAAAATTTTAAAATTTTGAAAAAAAGGGGCCCCCCTTTTTTTTTTACCCAAAAAAAAATTTTTTAAAAAAAAAAAAAATTTTTTGGAAAAAATTTTTTTTTAAAAAAAAACCCGGGTTTTGGTTTTCCCCCAAAATTTTAAAAAACCTTTTTTTTTCCCTTTTTTTTTAAAAAAAATTTTGGGGGTTTTTTTAAAAAAAAAAACCAAAAAAAAAAAATTTTTTTTTTTTTTTTTAAAAACCAAATTTTGGGTTTTTAAAAGGGGGGGTTTTTTTTAATTTTTTCTTTCCCCTATAAATTTTTTTTTAAAAAATTTTTTTGGGGGAAAAAAAAAAAGGACCCTTTTTTTAAATTAAAATTTTTTTTTGGGAAAAATTTTTCCCCTTTTTTTTTGGAAAAAAAAATTTTTTTTTTTGTTTTTCAAAATTTTTTTAAAAAAAACCAAAAAAGGAAAAAAATTGAAAAAAAATTTTTGGGGGCGGGTTTTTTTTTAAATTTTTGGGGGGGGTTTTTTTTTTAAAAAAGGGGGTTCCCCCAAAAAAAAAAAGGGTTTAAAAAAAAGGGGAAAAAATTTTTTTTAAAAAAAAAAATTTTTTTTCCTTTAAAAAAAATTTTTTTTTTTTTTCCCCAAAAATTGGTAAAAAAAAGGGGTTTTTTTTTAAAAAATTTTTGGGTTTTTTTTAAAAAATTTTTTTTTTTTTGGGAAAAGGGGAAAAAAAAAAATTCTTTTTTTTGGGGTATTTAAAAAAAAAAATTTTTTTAAAAAAATTTTTTTTAAAATTTCCCCATTTAACCCTTTTAATTTTTGGGGCTAAAACCCCCAAAAAAAAAAAAAGGCCCCTTTTTTTTTTTTTTTAAAAAATTTTTAAAAAAAGTGGGGGTGTTGGAAAATTTTGTTTTAATAAATTTTTTTTTTTTTTAAAAAAAAAAAATAAAAAAAAAAATAAAAAAAAATTTATAAAATTTTTTTTTAAAAAAAAAAAAAAAAAAAAAATTTTTCCCCTTTTTGGGGAATTTTGGGGGGGGGCCCCCAAAACCCCCCTTTTTAAAAATTTTTTTTCCCCCCCCCAAAAAAAAATTTTTTAAAAAAAATTTTTTTTCCTTTTTTAAAAAAAAAAAAAGGGGGGAAAAAAAATTTTCCCCAAAAAAAAGGGGGGTTTAAATTTTTTTTGGTTTTTCCCCCCAAAAAAAAACCTTTTTAAAAATTTAAAAAAAAAAATTTAAACCCCCCCCCAAAAAAAAAAAAAAAAACCCGTTTTCCCCCTTTTTGGGGTTTTGGAAAAAAAATTTTTAAAAAATTTTTTTTAAAAAAAAAAAAAAAAAAAAACCAAAAAAATTTTAAATTTTTTTTAAAAATTTAAAATTTTTTCTAATTTTTAAAAAATTTTTTTTTTTGGAAAAAAA